>NW_026606089.1:14342500-14567500 GCF_029834395.1 Sorex fumeus | reverse complement strand
GTGTTGTTGCAAATGGCAAGCTTTCATGTTTTAGTTGTTGGCTAGTCTTCAGTTAGGAATACATACGTGTGTGTGTGTGTGTGTGTGTGTGTGTGTGTGTACAATGTCTTCATTCATTCATTTGGTGATGGGCACTTAGGTTGGTTCCAGACTTGGGCTATTGAGAAGTATGGCATAATGTGTCCTGGGAGAATACATTTCTCCAAATTTGTGTTTTAATCGGCTCCGTTAAACGCCTAGAAGTGGAAGAGCTGGATCATAGTCTATTCTTAATTTTGGAGGACTCTCCATAGAGAATACCCTGGTTTTCTACAGCGGTGGCACTATTTTCTATTCCCAGGAACCATCTCTACGAATTTCTCCCCTCTCTTTACCTCCTTGCCAACACTATTTGTAGAACATCTAACGCTTACTGACTACAGATGAATCTGAAGGCACCCAGTGCTTTTTTCACTACCATCATCGCTTTGCTTTCTCGATGTGGAAACTGGACCTTGTGGGAAGTTAACTTGGTCGTGGTCCACTTTGTTGAGGTAACTCAGATTGGAACTCAGTGGTGAGTTCTAAGCCCGTCTCTTGCTCATAGTGTCATATTGGATTGGTCATTCTCGACTGTTTGGAACTTGACCTTTTGTAACTATCAGCCTTGCTAGCGAGAATAGGCTCAGGTGTGTGTGTGGGGGGGGTCGTCTTTATTTCTTCATTCACAGCCCTTCCTCTCCCATTCTACCTCCCTGTGATCCTCAAACCAGGGATGGTTCATCAATTTTGTTTGCATATGCAGCTTGAGACACTGTCATTTCATTAACTCAAGTCAGGGGCTCTTCTTCATAGGAGGTTGAGCTTCAATAATTCTCTCTAAAGTTATAGAGAAATGTATGCTTAATTATATTTGCATATGAAAAATAGGGTCTAATTAGTTTGATTGATTATTATTTTAACCCTAATGGCATTTTGAGTATCTGTCCCTTCTAATAGCAAGTGTATCACTAATAAATCATTGAATTTTTATAGCATGGTCTATTGAGCTGGCTTATGAAATATATTTTATTAATATCCCGGAATGTATTGAAACTGATACAAGTCAAACAACTGCTCATTTATTAAACTGTTTAAATGTCAGTTTCATACAAGAGTAATAATACAGGAAATATGTTCGCTCAGGAGACATCGGTAGACCATGGGTACTCAAAATATTAGTTATCTTGGAAAAATATATTGTGGAAATAAAAGTCCAATTATGTCATTTATTGCATTAGATAAATCTCTATTGACTAACATAAATGTTGCACATTAGCGACTGTACTTTCTTTCTAACTTCTTAATTCTCCAGGATTGTGCTCAAGGGCATAATGGAGGGTTGGACTCAGCCTCAGGGCAGCTTCTGGGACAGAGAGATCACACCCGCACCCCGCCCCCCCCCCCCACGAGCTGCCCAGGGCCACTGTTCCTTTCCTTTCTTTGGGATGGGGTGCTGGGCCGCATTCCACAGTGTCCAAGGGCTATTCCTCGTTCTGTGCCTTCCACTCTGAACTTCCTCTACACTGGCATTAGGGAGCACGGCAAGAATCAATTCTATCAGAACAGGACTGTAAACCACGGTGAAAATACAATCTCTCTCAATCTCTCTCTCTCTCTCTCTCCTTTCTCTGTCTCTCACACACACGCAAACACACATGAGCTTCTTTTAGAAGCAGACTATGGGGTAGGAGGAAAATAGGACGGGGATGGCATTGGTCAGGGAAGTGGACACTGATGAAAGGATAGGTGTTGAAACATTGTATGCCTGGAATTCAATTATGAATAACCCTATAATTTCATGGTAACTAAAGTAAATAATTAAAAAAATGAATTAAAAATAGTATCATTCTCTCTCTCTCTCTCTCTCTTTCTCTCTCTCTCAAAAACAGAAAACAAACAAACAAAAAGAATCAACAACCAGGCCCACTGTCTTCTAGGGGCAGGTGCAAAGGTCCTGAGGCTGGTGTGAGACAGTCTTGTTCAAAGGACAGAATGAAGGCTGATGTGGCAGGCAGGGAGGGTGCTGGGGGAAACTACTAGGAGAATGTGGGGGGCAGCAACTCCCCCAGGCTCTCCAGATCAAGAAGAGGAGTCGCTTCCAATCCTACGTGTGATGAGAGAGGATGGACTAGGAGAGGCAGCTGGACAGATCCTATTTGCTGAGGTCACTAGGAAGCAGGAACAGGAGGATACAGCCTTACAGAGACACAGCCTGGGGTGGGTGGGAAGTAGTGGAGCACGTGTCTGGCATGGAGGATGACCTGTGTTCCCTCCCCAGGACGGCCCAGCTGGGCGATCCCTGTGGGCCCTTGAGTACTGCTGGCAGCAAACTGTCATACTGGGTCGAACCTGCCCCAGCGCCTCCAGGGACGGCCGCTGTCCAACAAAGGGCAGGGTTGGGGATGAGGAGAGTATGTGCCAATGTGTTTTGGGGACTCCATGACTCAGTCAGTGACACCTCCCAAGACACAGGGAGAGAAACCAAGCTAGGAGGCGTTTGAGGAGCAAAGTTAAGCATTCATTCTTGGCTCCATCAGGGCTGGACCCCGTGGGAAGCCTTTGATCTGGTGATGCTGCAGTGTTAGGGGCGACCACAATCCCCAAGCTAGAGTCCTGGACTGTGATCCCAGGCCAGATTCATCCAGAGGAGGCAACTATCTTTTTTTTTTTTTTAAATTGAATCACTATGAGATAGTTGCAAGCTTTCATGTTTGAGTTTCAGTCACACAATGATCCAACACCCATCCCTCCACCAGTGCGCATTCTCCACCACCAATGTCCCCAGTATTCCCCCCTTCCCACCGTCCCCCTGCCTCCATGGCAGACAATTTCCCCCATACTCTCTACTTTTGGGCATTATGGTTTGCAATATAGATACTGAGAGGTTATCACGTTTGGTCTTTCATCTACTTTCAGCACACATCTCCCACCCCGAACGATTCCTCCAACCATCATTTCCTTAGTGACCTCTTCCTTTCCTATCTGGATGAGTGGAGGCAACTATTTCAGCCACCAACGCCCTCATTCTGCAGCTGAGGGGGCTGAGACCCAGGGAGGAGACACATTTCGCCCAGTAGTGGCCAAACCAGGATGCTGACTCATGAGTTCTGCCTCTGGGCACTTTTCTCCCTCCATGGCTGACTTTGTTATCCTTCAAGGAGCCTGAAGAATGATTCCAGAAGTGTCCAGACCTTTCAGCTCAGCCAAGCGCCCAAGCACTTGCGAGGGAAGAGAGGGTGTTGGCGGGTATGGGAGTTGGGACAAAGCAAAAGGGAATGGGTTACTATCTTGCTGTAAGACCCTGGGCAGGTCACGAAGCCTCTCTGGTCATCAGCTACCCATCCTTGGTAATTTAATGATGAGTGATAGCATAGCGGGTAGGGCGTTTGTCTTGCTCACGGCTGACCTGGGTTCGATCCCTCCGCTCCACTCGGAGAGACCGGCCAGCTACCGAGAGTATTCTGCCCCCATGCAAAGCCTGGCAAGCTACCCATGATGTATTTGTATGCCAAAAAAACAGTAACAAGTCTCACAATGGAGACGTTACTGGTGCCTGCTCGAGCAAATCAATGAACAACGGGACAACAGAGCTACAGTGCTATAGACTTCTTTGGGTGGGGGGGTGGTTAGGATACTCAAACAGGGCGCAGCTGAGCACAGTGTCAGGCCCAGGGTGATGACTGAGATGCAGAGCTGGAGGATGGATCCAAATGGCTCAGGCTGCCCCCAGGAGACAGCTCAGAAGTGGTGAGGACAGCTAAGATGTGGGAAATTTGCAGACCTAGCTTCCGACCCCACTTCTTTGGGAACCTGGGCAGAAATTCCATCTGTCTGAGCCTCTCTTTCTCCTCTGTTAAACCTGAGGGGCACGAGGGATAATTCACACTGGAGTGGGGGTGTTGGATTTGCAGCACCGTTGTGAAGGATTTCAGGATCCGAGCCTTGCCCTCCCATCATGGGAACAACTGGGGTTATGTGCCTGTTGCTGTTCAGAGAGCCCAATCCTGGAAATGGAAATGATCTGAAGACTTAACCCACGGTGCAGGGTCTGTCCAGCGGGCGGCCACTGATGTGCCTTCAATCTCCTCCTGCAACCTTGCTAACTTGCTGTGTGACCTAGGGTGAGTTCCTCACCCTCTCTGGCCCCTGCTGCCTCACGTGTGAAAGGAGGAGCCTAGACTCATTCAGCTCCGAAGTCTTTTTCAGAACCTTAAAAAAAAAATTAATGCTTGGAAAGGTCCGTGATTAGCGTGGAAACATCTGCCCCAGGCAAAGACCCACGTCTCCTGCACCTTTCAGGGGAAGGAATAAAACAAAAAGCAGACGGCTTAGCAAATTGCCTTTGCAGAGGCCTTAAAAAAATGCATATCTGCTTTTGTATCAGCCTTGATTGAAATTCTTATGCTATGGCGCCCGTCCTTGCCATCAATGCCTTAATTAGAAATTAGGACAGTCACATTGGCGTAAATTAAATCAGACTAAAGATGATTAACAAAGTAATGCAAGAAATCATTAAATTAAACCATTGTGCCAAGTCCTCTGCTGATCTATCACAAATTTGGGTGCTAATGAGGTCTTAATTAGTAAGTTAGGTCCAAATAATTCATGTCATTCACTTCAAAGACAGCCCTCTCTCTCTCTCACTCCTCTTTCTCTCTCCCTCTCTCTCCCTCTCTCTCCCTCTCTCTCCCTCTCTCTCTCACTCCTCCCTCTCTCCTCCTACTCTCTCTGTCTCTCTCTCTCACTCCTCTTTCTCTCTCCCTCTCTCTCCCTCTCTCTCCCTCTCTCTCTCACTCCTCTTTCTCTCTCCCTCTCTCTCCCTCTCTCTCCCTCTCTCTCTCACTCCTCCCTCTCTCCTCCTACTCTCTCTGTCTCTCTCTCTCACTCCTCTTTCTCTCTCCCTCTCTCTCCCTCTCTCTCCCTCTCTCACTCCTCCCTCTCTCCTCCTACTCTCTCTGTCTCTCTCTCTCACTCCTCTTTCTCTCTCCCTCTCTCTCCCTCTCTCTCCCTCTCTCTCTCACTCCTCCCTCTCTCCTCCTACTTTCTCTGTCTCTCTCTCTCACTCCTCTTTCTCTCTCCCTCTCTCCCTCTCTCTCTCACTCCTCCCTCTCTCCTCCTACTCTCTCTGTCTCTCTCTCTCACTCCTCTTTCTCTCTCCCTCTCTCTCCCTCTCTCTCCCTCTCTCTCCCTCTCTCTCCCTCTCTCTCCCTCTCTCTCTCACTCCTCCCTCTCTCCTCCTACTCTCTCTGTCTCTCTCTCTCACTCCTCTTTCTCTCTCCCTCTCTCTCCCTCTCTCTCCCTCTCTCTCTCACTCCTCCCTCTCTCCTCCTACTCTCTCTGTCTCTCTCTCTCACTCCTCTTTCTCTCTCCCTCTCTCTCCCTCTCTCTCTCACTCCTCCCTCTCTCCTCCTACTCTCTCTGTCTCTCTCTCACTCCTCTTTCTCTCTCCCTCTCTCTCCCTCTCTCTCTCACTCCTCCCTCTCTCCTCCTACTCTCTCTGTCTCTCTCTCTCACTCCTCTTTCTCTCTCCCTCTCTCTCCCTCTCTCTCTCACTCCTCCCTCTCTCCTCCTACTCTCTCTGTCTCTCTCTCTCACTCCTCTTTCTCTCTCCCTCTCTCTCCCTCTCTCTCCCTCTCTCTCTCACTCCTCCCTCTCTCCTCCTACTCTCTCTGTCTCTCTCACTCCTCTTTCTCTCTCCCTCTCTCTCCCTCTCTCTCCCTCTCTCTCTCACTCCTCCCTCTCTCCTCCTACTTTCTCTGTCTCTCTCTCTCACTCCTCTTTCTCTCTCCCTCTCTCCCTCTCTCTCTCACTCCTCCCTCTCTCCTCCTACTCTCTCTGTCTCTCTCTCTCACTCCTCTTTCTCTCTCCCTCTCTCTCCCTCTCTCTCTCACTCCTCCCTCTCTCCTCCTACTCTC
This sequence comes from Sorex fumeus, assembly GCF_029834395.1. NCBI lineage: Eukaryota > Metazoa > Chordata > Mammalia > Eulipotyphla > Soricidae > Sorex > Sorex fumeus. The sequence goes on along the minus strand of NW_026606089.1, from coordinate 14,561,564 downwards.
TCTGTCTCTCTCTCTCACTCCTCTTTCTCTCTCCCTCTCTCTCCCTCTCTCTCCCTCTCTCTCTCACTCCTCCCTCTCTCCTCCTACTCTCTCTGTCTCTCTCTCACTCCTCTTTCTCTCTCCCTCTCTCTCCCTCTCTCTCCCTCTCTCTCTCACTCCTCCCTCTCTCCTCCTACTCTCTCTCTCTCTCCCTCTCTCTCCCTCTCTCTCCCGCTCTCTCTCACTCCTCCCTCTCTCCTCCTACTCTCTCTGTCTCTCTCTCTCACTCCTCTTTCTCTCTCCCTCTCTCTCCCTCTCTCTCCCTCTCTCTCACTCCTCCCTCTCTCCTCCTACTCTCTCTCTCTCTCCCTCTCTCTCCCTCTCTCTCCCGCTCTCTCTCACTCCTCCCTCTCTCCTCCTACTCTCTCTGTCTCTCTCTCTCACTCCTCTTTCTCCCTCTCTCTCCCTCTCTCTCCCTCTCTCTCCCACTCCTCCCTCTCTCCTCCTACTCTCTCTGTCTCTCTCTCTCTCTCTCTGCCTCTCTTTCTCATGCATCCAAGCCTCCTCCCCCACGCAAATCTATCAAGGGCTACCATCCATCTATAGCAGCAATTCTCCGACGATCAGAGCTTGCTTGGCACACGAGTGTGTGTGCTGGGACGGGCCTCCTGATGTCAGAGCAGGCCGACAGGGGTAGACAGCCATCACCAGCCTCGAAGCACCAGGCGGGTAGGAGTGCAGACTGTCTGGAGGTCCATCCTCCGAGGTGATGGATGGAAGAACAGAGCATCCAGCCTGGGACAGGGTTCTCCAGTCCAGAGGGCAGAGCTGGGAGGTCTAGCTCCTCCCTCTGGCTCGGACAAAGCAGTTGGCTGAGTGTGGTTTGATCTGGTCGGTGCGCGGTCCTGTGTCCTGCCTGGCGAGATCACTCTCTGGACACCTACGGCATCCGGGTAGAGACTCCTGGGCGCTAGGAGTCACTTCTCGCCTTCTCCTGCATGCTTTTCAGCAGAGGAGCTGGTGGCTGTGTTTCACATAAGCCTGGTCTGGGGGCTGCGGCCCAGAGAGGCACGCAGGTGGGTCCTAGCTAGGTCCCACAGCCTGGAGGGGCAGCGCGATAGAACTGAACTCTGGTAGTATAGCCGCTGGATGCCCAGTGGAAGATGTGGGGCCAGGGATTAGCTCCCAGGCATGCAACCTTATTGGGGATCAGTTATCTCCTTGGAAGCAGGGTTCTGCCAACTCCACACTGAAGACCAGCTGCAGCGGGGCGGGATCTGGCTGGGGCTCAGGTGGGAGGAGCTTGCGGGCAGGACGGGAGGCGTGAGCCAACCCGACACGCAGATGAGCACCTGGAGGGATGCAGAACCAGGTGAGTGGGGGAGGCGGGTCCCTGTGACTCTGGAGCAGGCCCCGGCTGTGGGGAGAACCTCGAGTCTGAATCAGGCTGGCCGGAGGTGCGGCTTAGTTCTGCAGACTCGGGGGCTTTTCAGATAGTTGCTTCCCTGTTGGTATCCTGGGTACTGTAAACATACCCAGGGAGTGTGTTTGAGATGTACCTGGTGCGGGAGGTGCCTCTCTACCTATTTACTGTTTTGGTGGTGGCTGGGGGTGGGGGGATTTCCAAGTGATTTTTGGAAGATCCAAGTGTGATTCTTAGCCAAGCCCACCATTGGTTCAATGCCGGGCTTGGCTATCCCAGTGGTGCTCGGATGCCCAGGGGAAGATGTGGGGCCAGGGATTAGCCCCCAGGCATGAAGCCTTGTTGGGGATCGGTTATCTCCAACATGCCCAGACACGTTGCACACCGGGTCAGGCAGGAGCCTGGCTGTGGGGTGAAGGACGACGAGTGTGTGGAGAAACCCCTCTGGGAGCTGTTGATCACAGTTAACTTCATTGCCAAATAGACACATTTCTATAGAGGGTCTCGGCTTACAGGGGGTCCAATCACATTAGAGCTTAACCCCCTGGTCCAATCCCTTTCTTTTCTTTTCTTTTCTTTTCTTTTCTTTTCTTTCCTTTTCTTTTCTTTTTTCTCTTCTCTTCTTTCTCTTTCTTTCTTTCTTTCTTTCTTTCTTTCTTTCTCTCTTTCTTTTTGGGTCACACCCAGCGATGCACAGAGGTTCCTCCTGGCTCTGCACTCAGGAATTACTCCTGGTGGTACTGGGGGACCACATGGGATGCCGTGGATTAAACCTGGGTCGGCTGCATGCAAGGCAAATGCCCTACCCTCTGTGCTATCGCTCTGACCCCTCTTTTCTTTTCTCTTTCTTTCTTTCTTTCTTTCTTTCTTTCTTTCTTTCTTTCTTTCTTTCTTTCTTTCTCTCTTTTTGGGTCACACCCAGCGATGCACAGAGGTTACTCCTGGCTCTGCACTCAGGAATTACTCCTGGTGGTACTGGGGGACCCTATGGGATGCTGGGAATCGAACCCGGGTCAATCGAACCTGCCTCCGCCTCGTGCAAGGCAAATGCCCTACCTGCTGTGCTATCGCTCCAGCCTCAGGTTCAATCCCTCTCAAGGCTATATGTTGCGTTTAGGATGACTTGCTCAAGGAGTAGGTGAAGGTTTCAGGTGGACGAGAAAAAAGGGAGTCGAGTGAGGCTCAAGGCCGGACACAAGATGCAGGCGCCTGTTTTGCTAACTCTGCCCTGTTACTCCCCGTTGCAAGGTTTCACTTCAGGACCGCTGTGCAAGGTCGGGCTTTTCCTGCTCCAGTGCCTGTCACCCTGCTCCACACAGCCTGAGTGTCCTGGCCCTTTATACTGCAGTGAAATATTCGTGTGCCAAACAAGAGCCCCATAACCCTTTGCAGGTGACCCTCATTGACAATACTGGAGTGATAGCACAGCGGGTAGAGTGTTTGCCTTGCACGCAGCAGACCTGGCCAACCTGGGTTCGATTCCTCCGCCCCTCTTGGAGAGCCCTGCAAGCTACCGAGAGTATCTCGCCCGCGCAGCAAAGCCTGGCAAGCTACCCGTGCCAAACACACAATATGCCAAACACAGTAACAAGTGTCACAATGGAGACGTTTACTGGGCCCGCTCAAGCAAATCGATGAACAACAGGAGGACAGTGACAGTGAGAGTGTGACCATCCCCGCCTCCCATTTTCCAGCCCTTCTCATCAGCCCAGACAGACTTTTTCCAAGTTTTTGTCCCATGCAACCCCCCACTCCACCCCACACCCCGCAATGCCCCAAACAGGATACTCCTCCCTCAACCTCCGCCTGACTTTCCATCTCCTTGCCTGCCTATTCCCAGACCCTCAGACACAGAGAACCTGATGCTCCTCCCTCCCGTGTCTGTCTCGTCTCACTTGGCTCGAAAGAGACTCATGCTCTGTGTGGCGTGTGGCGTGTGGCTCTGCAGAGGCTCTGCAGAGATGCAGTGACTTCTCCAGGGCCGCCCATAGCTGGGAAGTGGGGGTGGTGGTCTCTGAGCTCTGACGCTCTCTGGGGGGGTCCCAGCTTTCACCTCCACCTCCCATGTCCCCTCGCTATCCCCTCCAGAGGCCCCCAAGTCTTGGTAGCCACCCGCCCAGTGGCCTTCCTTCTACCAAATCCCTCCATAGATGGCTTAAGGCTGAGATGGTCCCCACCCAGCCAGGGTCAAAGTGATGCCTTTTTCATTGATTTGACTTCAATTAATTAAAAAAAAAATCTATCCAGCTACTCCACAGCTTGATAGACTTGGGGGACTCGGAGGGAAATAAATTAATTCATCCTGGAATGGAGGAGGAAGGAAGGAGGTGGGGGGGGGTGCAGGCAGGAAGGCCCAGGTCTGTGTTGTTCCTAATAGTAGGAGGGGGATCCCCGTGGGCCCTACGCACCCTGGATTTGGTGGTTCTTCCTCATCAGCATTATTCTCCACCTTGTCAGAGACTCTGTCCTCACCTCCCTGCCACCCTTTTCTTAGTTTTTGGGCCACACCCAGTGGTACTCAGGGCTGACTCCTAGTTCTGTGCTCAGGGGCTCCGGGACCCTGTGGGATGCTGGAATGGAAACCACATCAGCTGGGTACCAGGCTAGGGACCTGCCCACTGTATTATCGCTCCGGCCCCCTAACTCTCCTTTGTGATGGCCACTTCAAGCATGTCCCACCCACATGACCAGCCCCCCAACCCCCGGGACCTCTGGGAGCCAGAGGGGAGGCCCAGAGAGGCTGCTGGTGTTGTTGAAGGTCACACGGATAGAAGGTTGTGGAAGATGCTTTGAGGCCTTCCGTGGCTCATCACCGGAGCACTTTCTGACTTGCTCACTGTGGGGTCCGGCAGGAATGGGGCTGTGTCGTGGGGTCATCTGGGGATTTGTCTCCTAGTGGAGGACTTGAGCAGACGACTCCTGAGGTCTGATTCTGAGTTGGGAAAGGCCTCGCTAGGTCCTTCGCTTAAGAGACTTCCAGGTGTGTTGGGCCTGCTCCTGGAATATGATCTTGGAGATTTCCTAAGGGGGAAACAACCCAAGACTTCTCGGTGGGGGAGCGAGAGTTGCCTCAAGGGGCCAAGTGCGGGCTTTGCAAGAAGGAGGTCAGGGTTCCAGTCCTGGCCCTGCACGGTCCCTCAGGCACCACTGGGCATGGCCCCCAACACAGAGGCAAACAAACAAAGTGTGATTTTTTTTGTTTTTTTGTTTTTTGGCTTTTTGGGTCACACCAGCAATGCTCAGGGGTTACTCCTGGCTCTGCACTCAGGAGTTACTCCTGGCGGTGCTCAGGGGACCATATGAGATGCTGGGAATCGAACCTGGGTTGGCCGCGTGCAAGACAAACGCCCTACCCACTGTGCTATCGCTCCAGCCCCCAAAGTGTGATTTGGGCTGGAGAATCAGAATCACACTAACCTGCGGAGCTAGAGTCTCTCCTGCGTGCTCCCTCCTCGGTGCTCAGGAACTCAGCCATGAGGGAGCATTGAAACCATGGCCGGTGGCCTGCCCTGAAACCAGGCTCCTCCTCCCTGCCCCTCCCCACTTTATCTGATGGGGGTCCAGCTCACCACCAACTGCTGGCGTTGACTGACCATGTGCTGGGAGGCCAAGCCCTGGGCTAAGTGCTCTCTCTCTCTCCCCCCCCCCCCCCCCCCAAAGACACTGCTTTCATCCAAACCGTGTGATAACACTTGCAGTGATGTTCTTGCCTCTCGGATGGGGATGCTAGAAGTGTCCAGAAAGGTGGCTGGTGTCACTTATACCAAGAACCTAGTTGGGAAGCATTAGGCTCTACCTCATTCAGAATGCCCCTGGGTCCAAGAGGTTTGGAAAGCTGAGCAGTTGGGGGAGAGAGAGAGAGAGAGAGAGAGAGAGAGAGAGAGAGAGAGAGAGAGAGAGAGAGAGAGAGAGAAGTTCAAGGTCTGCATGAGTGAGAGCTGGGTTCCAGCCCCTTGTCACCATAAGAACTCCCAAGCATGAGCTGAAGGATAGACCCCATGGATCATTGGAGTTTGGGGAATGGCCCCAAAGCAAAACCAAGCCAGACCCTCAGTGAGTCCCAGAGACGAGCGCGGTCATTAGGGTCACAAGGACCCACAGGGAGTTGGGCACAGATGTGGGCAGTGGACCCATATCTTGTGTCTCTCGCCTAACTCCTGGGATAACAGGCAGCCGGGGGTGGCAGGGAGGGGTGTGCATAGATCAGAGAGTGGGATAAAAAACCTGGGGGCTGGAGTGCCAGTGCAGTGGGTAAGGTGCTTGCCTTGCATGCAGCAGACCCAGGTTCGATCCCCGGCATCCCATAGGGCCCCCCCCCTCCAAAGCCACCATGAGTGATCGTTGAGCACAGAGTCAGGAGGGATCACCAGGTATGACCCCCAAAGAAAACAGGGTTGCAGCCAGGCCCCTCAGTCCCGGGGAGATGTGCGTGGCGGTGCCGCCCCCTGGCTTCACAGGCCTTCCTGGGAGCATCAGCAGTGGGCAGTGAGGGGGAGTCCAGTGCTCCTGCACACAGGCTGCACCTGGGATGGAGACGCCAGTCCCGTGGCTTCTGAAACCCGGGGCCTGGAGGGGAAACATCGTGTCTCTGCCGCCTGCAGGGGCCAGAGCTCTGTGGGGAAGCCTCTCTGGCCGCCACAAGGAGTGGAATCCCAGACCCACTCTCCCCAGGAGATTGGTGCTGGCTCCTTTTTATGGGGGGGGGAATCACACCCACCCAGAGATTCACTCCTGGCTCTGCACTCAGGAATTACTGCTGGCTGTGCTCAGGGGGACCATATGGAGTGCTGGGAATCGAACCCGGATTGGCCATATGTAAGGCAAACGCCCTCCCCGCAGTGCTATCACTCCAGCCCTCAAGTTTACTATTTCTTTAAAAAAGCACTTAAATTTTTAAAATTTTTATTTATTTTTTAAGTGAATCCGTGAGATACACAGTTACCAGGTTGTTCCTGATTAAGTTCCCATTATACAACGTTCCAATACCAGTCCCTTCATCAGTGTACATTTCCCACCACCAGTGTCCCCAGTTTCCCAGTTTCTATTTTATTATGATTATTTTTGGATGGAGAAACTCCCTGAGTTCAAACTGTGCAGTTCAAACCCGGGACGCCCTAAGTGTGTGGCAAGCACCCCGACCCCATTGCCCTGGAGTTTAAAATCTAGACTCATGGTTTCCCATCTCTGTCTCTAGAATAGATTTCATCGCGGGGTGTTACTTTCTTGCTCTCAGAAAGGGGTAATAATAATAACAGCAACAACAGCAATAGCACAGTAGGACCTTTAAGGGATCACATGAAATGGTCGGTCACGGTGCTCACTGCTGACCTTCCTCTCTGGCAAGTGGACTCAAGAGTTGAGGCTTTTAGGTCTTTGGCTGCCAACTCGAACCCGAGGTACTGGCAGTGTCCGTCTGGTGACCCCTGCTCCTGGCCATGAGCTCAAACAATGATTTTTTTTTTCTAGAATGAACGACCAGGGAGCAAGCACATGGACTTCAAGCCGAAGCTCTCCTAGATGGTGAGGATATAAGAATATTCGAATGCAACCCCCCCAAAAATTGCAAGTACAAAGAACGGCTCTGAGGATGTATTTTTTTTTTCCACTTCCCTTTCTTCCCCTCTCCATGCCCCTGGTATGTGGAGCTGCGAAGTGTCTCCAGGGAGTTGATAACAAGTGGAATATTTAAGAGGAAGGAGCCAGAGGTCTTGCCGGCGTTCTTTTTTTTTCCAAGGAACGTCCCTCCAAATGTCTGGTAGTTGCCTGAGTGACATGAAAGGAAGGCCGTGCATAGAGAATATGCCAAGAATTGTCAATTATGCAAAAAAAGAAAAAGAGGGAGGATTGCTTGTCCAAGAGTGTGGTGTCTGGCTTTATTCCCCAGATGGAGTCCAGCCTGCTGGCCGAGGCCCTTGCCAGAGATTCTCAGGAAGTGCCTTGGAGCTGGGTTCTTTTACCCCACTGGTAACCAGAGTCTGCTAGGTCAGCAGGGGGCTGGGGCGTCCCTTCTCCGTCAGAGAGAGGCTGGGGATTGGCGCCTGGAAACGACCCTGCCATCCTGACACCTTGGTTGGGAGAGAATTCCCTAGAGTGGTCAGGTTTGGTGCTGCTGGGCACCAGGACCATCTGTTCAGTGAGTGTCTCAGGGACCCGGCGACCCAAACAGAGCTGGACTGCATAGTCGGAGGCGGGTGCGTCAACCAAGCGCCTTTGCTTTTGTTTGTGTTTATAGACTGGCTGGATATTTCCACCGATCGGGGGCCAAGCTTGGCTGAGCCCTGCGGGGTGGCCCCAGACAGGATGGGGGTGGGGTGGCTGCAGGCTGGTGGGTCTGACTTGGCCTCCCTGCCATGCTTGGCGGGTGATGGGCAGTTGGCTGGCCGGCTGGAGGTAGGGGGTGGGGGGCCGGGTGGGTCATGCCCTTCAGCCAGCTGGCTTGGCCTGGCTTTCCGGGAGGCTGGTGGAGCTGGACAGAGACAGAGGAAGAGGAGGATTTCTCAGGCCCGGGCTCAGGACCCGTGGAATGTCACAGCCGGCAACGCCGGGGCCAGTCTGGCTTCCAGAGGGGGTGGATGTCTGTCTCTTCAAGGGGAGCGCTTCAAAGCCACGTGGCAGTGGGTGAATTCCGGGAGGTGGGAGGGCGGGTGCCTTGATGGGCAGACAAAGCAGAGTGCCCCTGGCAGCTCTCCGAGGGGTCTGCTGCACCCTCCAGAATGCAGACACAGTTGGGACTGAGTGTAAATGCTGCCACAGGGAAGCGGAGGAGAGATCAGAAGGTTCAAAGCCTGGAGGAGCCGCCAAACTGTCCTGGGTAGTCAGGGAGGGCTTCCTGGAGGAGGCTGCTCCTCGTCGGAGCCTTGGCAGCAACGTGAAAGCTTTTGGGGACAGCAGAGGTGCTGAGCAGAGTGATGAGAGGAGAGGGAAGCAGCGAGGGGCAGGGCGTGAATGGGAGCAAGAACCTGAGGACAGGGCGGGGGCTTTGTCCTGGGGGCTGGGACACATCGGGGCTGGTGGTGGCTGGAGTGGACTCATGCGAGCAGTGACCGGCACCTGCAACGTCCACCTGTGTCTGAGGCCTTCAGGGAGCAGAGACAGGACCCCCGAAGCCCCAGGAGCCCTCTGATGTTTGGATGAGGGCAGATTTGTGTGTGTGTGTATGGGTGTCTGTATGTGTGTTTGTGTGTGGTTTTGTATGTGTGTCTGTGTGTGTTTCTGTGTTTTTATATATGTGTATTTGTGTGTGTATTTGTGTGTTTGTATATGTATTTGTGTGTGTGTGTTTGTGTATGTATTTGTGTGTGTTTGTGTGTACTTGTGTGTGTTTGTTGGTGTGTTTGTGTGTATTTGTGTTTGTGTGTAATTTTGTGTGTGTATTGATGGGTGTTTGCGTTTATTTGTGTGTTTGTGTGTATTTGTGTGTGTTTTTGTGTGTGCTTCTGTGTATTTGTGTGTGTATTTCTGTGTATGCTTGTGTGTGTATTTATGTATGTGCTTGTGTGTGTGTTTGTGTGTGTTTGTATTTGTGTGTGTTTCTGTGTGTGCTTGTTTGTATTTGTGTGTGTGCTTGTGTGTGTTTGTGTGTATTTGTGTGTGTTTGAGTGTGTTTCTGTGTGCATGTGTGTGTTTGTGTGTATTTATGCGTGTTTCTGTGTGTGCTTCTGTGTGTATTTGTGTGTGTTTGTGTGTATTTGTGTGTATTTGTGTGTGTGCTTGTGTGTGTTTGTATGTGTTTGTGTGTGTTTGTGTGTATTTATGCGTGTTTCTGTGTGTGCTTCTGTGTGTATTTGTGTGTGTTTGTGTGTATTTGTGTGTGTTTCTGTGTGTGCTTGTATGTATTTGTGTGTATTTGTGTGTGTGCTTGTGTGTGTGTTTGTGTGTGTGTTTGTATGTGTTTGTGTGTGTTTGAGTGTGTTTCTGTGTGCATGTGTGTGTGTTTGTGTGCGCGTATGTGGCCCCAGGGACAGAGAAAGCTTGCAGGGGGCCCTGGGGACATACTCCTTCTGTGGAGGACATGCGTCCTCCAGTTTTCACGCTTGCTGCCACTAGTCACCAAGGGGCCCACGCTCCCCTCCAAGCCCAGAGCAGCATCTGGAGGCATTAATGAGGGGGTGCGGGAAATGCTGCGAACGGCTGCATTGCTAGCTTATTTGCACTCAGCCTCCCGACCGGTGCTTCGGAGATCCCGGCCCTCCTCCTGGCAATTCCCAGTCAAGCCGGGCTGGGCGTTCAGTGCTAGGGTCCACGGGCCAAGGTGCTGGGACCCAGGACTGCCCTGGCCCAGGGTCCATGTGGTGCCGGGAACAAGCCTGGGCCAGCCCCACATGAGGCGTGAGCCTTGACCCGCGTGTTGTCTCTCCAGCCCAGAGAGGAGCGTTGCTAATTTTTCTGGTTTTTTTTCCCTTTTGGGGGGTAGGGGGGAGTGTGGGTCACGCCCAGCGATGCTCAGGAGTTACTCCTGGCTCTGTACTCAGGAATTACTCCTAGTGGTGCTCGGGGGGACCATATGGGATGCCAAGTATCAAACCCGGGTTGGCTGAGTGCACTATTGCTTCAGGCCGGAGCGTTACTTAGCAGCGGGGAGACTCCCTCCTCCTCCGAGAAGCCCCAGGGATGAAAATGCCTCTAAGCCAGCTGGCCACATTAGCTGTGAGCGCGTCTCGTACTGGTTCTCAATTCAGGTGGGGTACCCGCCCCCCAACACCTCCCCAGATCTCAGCTCCCTGCCTCAGTCTCCAGAGGCTGCATGGGGAGCAGGGAGGGCCTTACACCCCTCTTCCCACCCCGTCACCCCCACCTCTCAGCATCCCTCTACCACTCCCTGCCCTCTCAGGACACAGTGCCGGGGTCATCAGAGACAGCACCACGTCTCATGTCCCGTTTCTTGGGTACGTGGCTCAGGGAGGATCTAGACCGTTTTCTTCGAGTCACTGACAGGCCGACTAGGCGCTCAGCACACCTCCTGCTCTCCTTGGGCTTCTGTAAGTGGGGCACAGACACTCCACTGAATCTGGGATGGAAAATTCTGCCGTTTTTCTCTGAGCTCCGACGTGCGGGCTGGGCCTTCTACCAGGAGGGTTGGGTAGACAGGGTAACCTCCATTGTGGGTTTGCTTCCCTAGGGACCCTCCAAGCAGGTGGTCAGAGACTCTACAGAGGGGGACTGCGTCATCCTGTCCACCTTCCCCAACAGCTGGACATTTCCAACTCTTCTCCATTCATCTGGGCTGAATAAAAAAAATGGTGTAAAAACCCCTGGGGCCGGAGAGGTAATACAGACGGTAGAGTGCTTGCCTTGCACACAGCCAACCTGGATTCCATCCCCAGCATCCCATAGGGTCCCCTGATCACCCCAGGAGTGACTCCTGAGTGCCAGGAGTCAGCCCTGAGCATTTTGTTTTGGGTGTGTCCCCAAAACAAAAACGAAACACCTTATGTTCCCCAGATGAATGCAATCTTTCTATGTCTATCCCTTTCTGAGTCATTTCGCTTAACATGATACTTTCCATGTAGTACCACTTGTATGTAAATTTCATGACTTCGTCCTTTCTAACAGCTACATAGTACTCCATTGTGTAGATGTACCAAAGTTTCTTTAACCAGTCATCTGTTCTCCGGCACTCAGGTTTTTTCCAGATTCTGGCATTCATCTGGGGAACACAAAGTAACAAAATAGGAGACTTACACCCAAGAATGGCTGAGATTAGTACCAGGAATTTTACTCCATGGCTTGGAGGCCAACCACACATGCTAGGGGAAAAGGGAGCTCAGATAGAGAGGGGAGCACCAAAAAAGGGTGGTTGGAGGATCCTCTCAGGAGGGGAGATGCATGTTGAAAGTAGACTATGTACCGAACATGATTGCCACTCAGTGCCTCTTTTGCAGACCACAACACCCAAAAGGAGAGAGAGAACAAAAGGAATGCCCTGCCACAGAGGCAGGGCGGGATGAGGGGTGGGGTGGGAGGGATGCTGGGACCTGTGGTGGTGGGAAATGGGTACTGGTGAAGGGATGGGTATTTGATCATGGTATAACTGAAACCCAAGCACAAAAATTTGTAAGTCTACAACTGTACCTCATGATGTCTCACTAATAAAAAAAAACAAACCTGGAATTATTTTCCATTGTGTTTCCTGCCGCCTGCCCCCCCCCCCCCCCCAAGCCTACCTTCCCTCCTCCTCTTCCCCCAGCTGCTGGCTTAATTAACCAACCATTTAACTTCATTCATTAGCTCAATTAATCAATTGACTTGGGGGCCACACCCAGCAGTGCTCAGGGCTTGACTCGTGGCTCTGAGCTCAGGGCTCTGAGCTCAGGGATCAATATCCTGGTGGTGTTCGGAGCTGGGGATTTAATGAGACTGAGCCACACGCGAGGTAAGTGTGTCCCCTGCTGTTCTGTCTTTCCGACACTCCCCACCCCGTGCTTTTCCGAAGGGCACCCCATCCTTGAAGCTTGGCTTAGAACACAAAGGGTCGAACGGGGTTGGACACGAGGCAGTAACATCAAAGTGGACCTAGGAGTTCCCACGGGTCCCCCTTGGCCAGGGCAATCATTATTTCTCATCTCCCAGAGTCCAAAGGGCTCCCTGGGCTCAAGGTCCTGAACATTCCAGCCCCGTGCCCGGCACCGGGAGAGGGAGGATGACGGGTCAGGAGCAGCCGGAGCGGGTCGTCCTCCCAAATTCCTCGCCCAGCCGTGGTTCAAATGTGATCCCTTTTATTCGAGTAATAGAGACGAAGTTCCCGGGCCTTCAAGGAGCATCAATCCTGAGATTTATTAACCAATTTAAAATACTATTGTCTTTCACTTCAGAGCAAGATTGAGGGGTGTTGTTGGAGGAATGTAAAGGCAGAGTGACTGAGCCTCAGCCAGGAGGTGTCTACCTGGGACTCAATAGATATTCATGAACATTCCCGTATTTAGTGAAGGAAATAACTTAATACCGACAGTGCGATGGAATAATAGCTATTTCCTGGCTGACTTGCAGGCCTCAGAAAATGAGATTGCGGCAGCTTCATTTTTCTTGTCTTTCCCCGCACTCGCTGCCAGAGGAGGCAGCCGCCGCCGGGGCCCCTCTCTGCATTGCCAATGAGCTCGGCCACAGCCCCCTGCCAGCCCCAGTGATTCTCATCTTGCCCCCCCCACCCCCCCACCACCTCCTTCCTGCCGTGACCTTGGCCAGGGCCCTGCTTAGTAATCCCTCGGGGCCGGAAACCGCTCCGCCTTGATTTGGAAGAGGAGAAGGTCTAGCTTTGTGGATGGTTTGGGATAATTTCTGCATTTGCTTGTTCAGTTCCTTTTTGGGGTTCCTTCATTCATTCGCTCCTCACCTCCAGGAAGGCTCCTCGGTGCTGGACGCTGAGGACCCAGAGATCTCTCTGGAAACTCCGAGTGCAGGGAAGGAAATGCGTGGTAAATCCCTTCTTTGCCCACACGAAAATCAGTGAGGGGGGCTGGATCGATAGTACAATGGAGAGGGCATTTGCCTTGCATGCAGCTGGACTGGGTTCCACCCCCGACATCCCATATGCTCCCCCGAGCACTGCCAGGAATAATTCCTGAGAGCAGAGCCAGGAGTGCGGCCCCAAAACAAAACAAAGCAAGACTCAGCGAGGTCTCACTAATTTGGGGCGTTAGAAGGGCACCATGAGCCCCATAGACCCTTGACATCACCCATGGGAGGTTTCTCTGTGTGTCCCTGCTAATCCCTTTATTTATGTATTGGTTTGGGGGTCACACCTGGTGATTCTCAGGGGTTACTCCTGCCTCTGCATTTGGGAATCTCTCCTGGTGGTGCTCAGGGGACATATGGGATGCCGGGGTTAGAACTCAGGTCGGCCGCAAGTAAGACAAGAGCCCTACCAAACTGTACGTACCATTGCAGTGTGTCTAACCCGCTGCCACCCCAAAATAAGAACTTTGAAAGTGTGGTTGCATTTGGGCCTCTGAGCACCTCTGCAGTCCGAGACTTTTGGAATTCTCCCCCGATAACAAACTCTGTGGGAGGAATCTGCTTCTCCACACAGATCCTGCTGGACTCGCTCAGGTGCGGGCCTGGGGTGGGTGTTCCAGGTGCGAGGGGCAGCCTGGCCAAAAATGTGGGGGCAGGAAATGATGGATGCTTTGGGGTAGTGGGGAGAAGTATGTCGGCAGTGAGTTGAAGTAAGAGTTGCTATGTTGTGGGTTTGGGCGAGGGGAGCAAAGGACTCGGGAATATCTTGGGGAATTTGAATCTTAAGTCCTGGGGGGAGCCCCAGGGATTGCAGGAATGAGCGGCCAGGGAAGAGGGTCGGTGTCCGTTCACGCCGTTTGTTCCTCCAGACTCATCTCTGTCTGTCTGTCCCTTGCCATCCTGCCTGGACCCTGGGTTGCTGAGCCCCATGGGCAGTCCAGTGGTTCCGGCTGGGGTCAGCCCGTGCATCCCTCCCTGTTTACGCGACTGCCCAGACTGACGGTGACTTTGGACTTCAGGACCTCAAGGTAGGGCTACTCAGACCCTACACTCTTTCCATTTAATTTGTATGGCAATTTAGGTGATGCGGTGAAATAGTATTAATGTTTATGATCTGACAGACAAAAGCACAGCTCTTTCTTTCTTTCTTTCTTTCTTTCTTTCTTTCTCTCTTTCTTTCTGTCTTTCTTTTTTTGCAAGGCAAGTGCTTCAATCACTTTATTATCTCTATCACTGTTTAAGTGGCTATATATTTTTTAAAATTTTAATTATTTATTTTTATTAGTGAAACACCATGAGGTACAGTTGTAAACTTACAAATTTTTGTGCTTGGGTTTTGATTATACAATGATCAAGTACCCATCCCTCCACCAGTGCCCATTTTCCACCACCACGGATCCCAGTATCCCTCCCACCCCCATCCCCCCATCCCACCCTGCTTCTGTGGCAGGGCATTCCCTTTTGTTCTCTCTCTCCTTTGGGGTGTGGTGGTCTGCAAAAGAGGCATAAGCACAGCTCTTTCACCACCACCAACATACCCAAGACCCTCCACCACTGTCCTTATGTCACTTTTTATGTCACTCCTAGCCCTTGTCCTTCCATATTCCCCACCCCCACCCCACTGCTTGGTAGCTCTTTTGCACTTGAAGGCCAAGGTTCTGTCATCATTTGATGCCATCTCTTCCCTTTGATGCTATCTCTTCCCTTGTATTGACTAGGCATGCCACAGATGAGTGATTGTTGGTCCTTATCCCTCTGACATAATATTCCACTGCGGACAGATAGACCACAACTTCCCTCTCTACTCATCTGTCACTGGACATACGAGTTGTTTCCAGATTCTGGCGAACGTACTATGTTCTACAATGAACATAGGTGTGTGTACATGTTTTCGAGTTAACTTTTTCTGTCCTTGAGGTAGATACTGAGGAACAGAGTTGCTGAAATGTCACATTCTCCTTTTGCGTGGCAGTCATGTCACTCCTTATTCCCATCTGGGGGTGGCAGTGACTCCGCTGCTCCCAGCCCAGGTGACCTACCTGCATCCACCCCCACCTTTGTCCTCAGCCTTCTCGTGAAGACACTCCTCGGATGACCTCATCTATCTATTTTTTTTTTCAGGGAAACTCAGTGGACACAGATCCTCTGGGTCCTTTTACAATCCAGAGTTCTAAAGTTGGGAAGTGCCATCAGGGATAAACGATTTGCAGAGGCACTGGGGGACATCCATTTCTTTGTCTTTTTCAGTGTTTAGAGGCCAAGTGGCGTTGCTTGACTCAAGATTCTGCCTTTCCAGCACTGTTCCCAATAGCCAGAATCTGGAAACAACCCGAGTGCCTGAAAACAGATGACTGGTTAACGAAACTTGGGTATATTTATGCAGTGGAATACTATGCAGCGGTTAGGAAAGATGAAGTCACGAAATTTGCTTATAGGTGGGTGGTCATGGGGAGTATGATGCTAAGTGAAATGAGTCAGAAAGAGAGGAACAGACATAGGATGACTACACTCATTTGTAAGGTAAGGTAAGGTAAGGTAAAGGCCCTCCCGTTGATCGTCGATTTGCTCGAGTGGGCCCAGTAACGTCTCCATTGGAGACTTTGTTGTTACTGTGTCTGGCATATCGAATACTCTCGGTAGCTTGCCGGGCTCTCCGAGAGGGGCGGAGGAATCAAACTCGGGTCTGCCATGTTGGCCGCGTGTAAGGCGAACGCCCTACCCGCTGTGCTAGAATATAAAATAACATAATATGGGATTCACACCCAAGGACAGTAGATACAGGGCCAGGAATAATGCCATATATTTGGAAGCCTGCATCATGAGCTGGAGGAGAAGGCAGCTGGAATAGAAAAGGGATCACTAAGAAAATGATGGTTGGAGGGATCGTTCGAGATGGGAGATGTGTGCTGAAATTAGAGAAAAGGACCAGATGTGATAGCCTCTCAGTATCTGTATTGCAAACCACAATGCCCCAACGTAGAGAGTATGGGGGAAATTGTCTGCCATAGAGGCAGGGGGAGGGTTGGGATGGGGGGGATACTGGGGATATTGGTTGTGGAAGATGTGCACTGGTGTAGGGATGGGTGTTGATCATTGTATGACTGGAACTCAAACATGAAAGCTTTGTAACTGTATCTCACAGTGATTCAATAAAAATGATAAAAAAGGTACTGCCTTTTCTTCAAAAAGAGTGATGTAACAACCCTCCCTACGCCACTCCCCACTAACACTCCCCCCATCTCCCCATTGAGTCCCTTTCCCCTAACCCTCCTCCACATCTCCTGCGGCCTCCCTCTAATTAGAACTTTTTGAACAATATTGGTCCACTTGGATAACCTAGGAAAATCTAGCTCAAAACCTTTCATTTAATGACATTGGCAAAATCCCTTTTGCTACGGAAGGTAAAAGGTATTTTAAAGTTTTGAGTGTGCATATGTGTTTTAGAAAGAATTTTTTTTCTCCTGAAAGAAAGATTCTTTCGAAAGGTACTGAGAAGTGGAATTTCTGGGCTGCATGGAAGCCCTTATCTTCTGGAGAAATCTCCACATTGGTTTCCACTGGGGTTGAACCAGGTAACATTCTCACCAGCAATAGATGGAAGAGAGTTCTTTTTTATTAAAAACCACATCCCCGCTGACACAGGTAGTTTGTGGTTGTTTTGATATGCAGTTGCCACCCATGGACGTGGTACCTCATTGTTGTCTTGGTTTGGATTCCCCCATAACCAGTGACGGATGAACACTTTCATGTACTCATTGGACATGCATGTGTCTTCTTTGGAGAAGTGTCTGTTTATTTCCCTGCTCACATTTTGATGGGGCTTTTGAATTATTTGTCGGAGGATTTTGTACAATAGCTTGGTTATGGAAAATACCTGGGTGTCCAATGAGTGGATGAGTAGATAATGGAGCTGTTATATAGGTAGACAATAAAGTTCTACGCACTTACAAGGAAAGATGAAACCATGAAGTTCACTGCAATGTGAATGGAACTGGAGATAACACGGTAAGGGAAGTAAATCAGAAGACTAAGGACAAATACTGGATGATTTCACTTGTCTGTGGTACGCAGAATAACAGGACAAGAGAATACAAGGTACTAAAATGTGAGAAAGCTCTTGGCCCTAGATTATAGAAATGTTAAGGCCAGGGAAGGAGAGAAATGAAAGGAGGAGTAAAAAGAGACATGAGAGATAATGGGGTGGGGGGAGACCAGGGGGACTTGGAGACATTGATGGCATCCTCAAGGCAAATCCTCAAGAAACGATCTCTTCAAGGATGTCTTTGCTTTGGCTGCCCCATTGGCAGGAGAATCACAGAAGAGGGCGCATTATCGATGGCCATCTACTATTTGAATTGTCTATATTACATGTGGTTACTATAGTTTGCAATGTCGGGGGCTACCCTTGCACATTGCTAGAAAGTGAATTGGAGCAGTGGCCATGGAAAATCACGTGGCGGGATCTCAAAACAAAATCAAGACTAGAATGACCCTTTGAGTGTGTTATTTGTCCTGTGGCTATTTACACTAAGAATCCAAAGACACTAACAGGAAGGGCATCTACATTCTCATATTCATTGCAGTCTTATTAACAATAGCCAAGATGTGGGGACAATGCCTGTGTTCGTTGAAAGATGAGTGGACAAAGTAGATGTGGGCTACCCCAAAAATGTCATATTATGCAGCTATGAAAAAGAGATGAGACCTTGCCATTTGCAATAACATGGATGGACCTAGAGGGGATAAGGTAAAGGTAAAGGTAAAGGCCCTCCCGTTGATCGTCGATTTGCTCGAGCGGGCCCAGTAACGTCTCCATTGGAGACTTTGTTGTTACTGTGTCTGGCATATCGAATACTCTCGGTAGCTTGCCGGGCTCTCCGAGAGGGGCGGAGGAATCGAACTCGGGTCGGCCATGTTGGCCGCGTGTAAGGCGAACGCCCTACCCGCTGTGCTATCGCTCCACTCTGAAAATAAGTCAGAGCGGAAAAGACTCTTGAATTCACTCACAGGACAGATAACAAAGCCAAGAAAGCCAACAACCAGAGCAAACCCTTAGAGTCTGACCACAGAATGGTAGTGTCCAGAGAAGCGGGGGGTGGTTGAGACTGGGGGGGGGGGCTTACATAAAATAAATAAATGAAACCAGTTGTTTGGTGCTAAGTGGGAACTCATATTTGCTGGTGATTGTAATGTTTTATATATAGCTGTCAAAATATTAAGTTGTACATGGGGAACTAAAACATAAAAATGACAAGAGAATGAAAATCCCCAGCCTAACCCAGTTGAGACCATGAGAGCAAAATCATGGGTAATCCCATAGGGGCAGGAGGATGGAGGGAGGACACATTGAGTAAAGGGAGGGGGGGCATTAATAGGTAACAGGTGGCAATTAGACTTTTATGGGGGCTTGGGGGACTCCCAAGCAATTTTCAGATGCTTTGGGGGCCACTGCTGGGGATATTCAGCCAATTTGGCTGGACAGGTCAGTGTCAGGGCCTGGCAGTGCCGGCACCCATCAGAGCCACACCAGGTGCTCAGGGGAACCAGGCAGTGTAGGAGGTTGTACTTGGGGCTTTGCATATGCAAGACATGTACCCCGAAACCCTGAACTCCTGGGGCCCTGAAACTAGACTCTAGGTAGGGATCATAAGGTAGTGGATAGCGATGTGAAACCAAAGTGCCACATTCCTGAAACTTCTTTAATGTCATCACCTTGTATTTCCCCAATAAGAATTTAGGGATGTTGATTATGGATATTGATGGGGCAAGAGGAAGGCAGGCACAGCACGGTGGTGGGATGGAAGGGAGGCTGGCCAGAGCTTTGTCCTGGCTCACCTCAGAAAGCAGGAGGGAGAGAGGCAACACAGCCCAGCTTCCCTTCACTTCAGTAGCTTCACCCCCATCAAAGGAGTGGGGAGTCCACGAACCAGCCCCTGTCCAGCCACTGTTGAACTTGGTGACTGCTTCCCCCTTACCTGCTCTTCCTTGCTCTTGAAGAGGGGAGGATTCAGCCGAGGGGAGGACCCCATGTTGCTCAGACAGATTCCTGAATTCCCTTCAAGGAAAGCTCAACATGGCCATGCATTTTGGGGCTAGGGTGCACTGGGGAGTGAGTCCAGAGGCACGGAAGGGAGCAGGTGACCTGGCTCGACTCTCTTTGGAAAGCCCCTGTGAGCTCCAGAGAGGTTTTCAGTAGATGCTGTTGTGAGTTTTTAGTGAGTCCTTCAGGTGGAGGGCAGATACGAGGCGGCCAGGGTGAACGTGAGGTCAGGGCAGGGCTGTTCTGGGTATTGGTGTGAGGAGGGCAGCTTGTGGGGGCTGGTCCCTGTCAGGAGGAAGAGCACTGTAGTACTGCAGCACTGTCCTCCCGTTGTTCATCGATTTGCTCAAGCGGGCCCAGTAACGTTGTGAGACTTGTTACTGTGTTTGGCATATCAAATATGTCGCGCGTAGCTTCCCAGGCTTTGCCATGCAGGCGAGATACTCTCAGTAGCTTGCCGGGCAGAGGAATCAAACTCAGTAGCTTGCCGGGCAGAGGGTCGACTGGGTTGGCCGCATACAAGGCAAACACCCTACCCACTGTGCTATCACTCCAGGAGGAAGAGAAAGTTACCAAATTCAAGTTCAGATGCTTGAAGGCTCTTGTTCAAGAGATAAGAGTTTTGTTTTGTTTTGCTTTTGCTTTTTGGGTCATACCTGGTGATGCACAGGGGCTACTCCTGGCTCTGCACTAAGGAGTTACTCCTGGCGGTGCTCAGTAGACCATATGGGATGCTGGGAATCGAACCCAGGTTGGCTGCGTGCAAGGCAAATGCCCTACCCACTGTGCTATCTCTCCAGCCCCAAGAGATAAGAGTTGAGAGTGGGAGCAATAGCACAGCATGTAGCATGTGGCTGACCCAGGTTCGATCCCCGGCACCGCAGATGGTGTCCTCTAGTTTGCCAGGAGTCACCCCCAATTGCTGAGACAGGAGTAAGTCCTGAGCACTGCTGGGTGTGCCCCCAAACAAAAAACACAAACAAATAACAACAAAAAGGAAAGGGTTGATGCAAAAGCACCCCAAGACCGTAAAGGACACCCCTCTGGAGTGGGGAGGATGCGGCTAATACGCTCTTTTTCTGAGACCCCACACAGTTGCTGTGCCAGTCACCAAGGAAGGGAGCTGGAGTTGTCTTCCTTTGAGACTCAGAGCAACAGCTTTGTTCTGGAACTGGGGCTCCTCCTCCCTGGGGGTCAGACCTGCCCTGGGTCTGGAATTTTGCATCTCAATGGTTGTTTTTCTCAGACCCGTCCCAGTCTCAAAGGCCTTCTTTGGGCTGGCTTTCTACTCTGGAGAAATGGTGCTCAGGGATCACTCCCTAGGACAGTGCTCTGTCCTGGGACCATGTGCTCTTGGGGGACCATGCGGTCCTGGGGACTGAGCCTGAGCCTCTGACATGCGAGGCCTGAGCTGAAGCCCTCTGAGTCTCCCTCGGGCCCTGGTGGGAACTTTAAGGACTTGACGCTCAGTGCAATGAGCTAGGGAGGCTGTGAGCTTCGGGCTCTGCACAGACAGGGACAGTCTGACTGAGGAGGCAGTGGGGGAGGATTTGTCAGGAGCAAGCTGACAAGTCTTCCGAGCAGAGACTCATAGCTAGAAACCCACTCACTCTGACAGATGCCCTGTTGGTACCGTAGACCCTAGATGATGCCTCTGCACAGAAAGTCCTGGGATAGAGGGCAGCAAAGTGAAAGCACCAAAGTGACCTTCAGGGAGATCATCACCCACTCTCTTGGGCTCCCTGTGTGCCTGTGTTTTAGCAGGGGTTTCCAGTTGCACCCCCCTTCCAGCGGGTGCTTCCTTAAGATCTGACTCTATCTTGTCCTTAGTGAGTTTACAGACCTTCTGGTGGGGGGGGATGGAGGGGTCTCTGAGAGATGGAAACTGTAAAAAGCAATGATGGGGAGCACAGGATGGGGCCAGGAGAGAGGGGGCGATGCTTTGGATGAGGGGAGATGGTAAGGGAGAGTGATGGGCTGGGGGCAAAGACAGCAGAGGGAACCATCCCGCGAAGGCCTGGAGGAGGGTCCAACTCTTTTTTTGGGGGGGGGGTCACACCCGGCAATGCACAGGGGTTACTTCCTGGCTTCGCACTCAGGAATTACTCCTGGTGGTGCTCAGGAGACCATATATAGGATGCTGGGAATCGAACCCAGGTCGGCTGTGTGCAAGGCAAACACCCTCCCCGCTGTGCTATTGCTCCTGTCCCAGGAGGGTCCAACTCTTGCGGGGCTGTCGTTCCGAGAATAGACAGAGTTGGGTCATGATAGGGCGTGCAGGGGAGTCATGCAACTGCCGTTCTGCTGAGGTTTCTGCCCCGTGGTGCTGCCCGGGTGGCTCTGTTTTGCTCACAGGCCAGGGGTGCACATGCCTGATGGGAGGGGGGAGACACACAGGAAGGATGCACACGAGGTGGCCCCATGCAGGGCACATGCACTCGCCCTGTGGAAGGGTTTCCAAGCCAGCAGCCACCCGTCATCCCCTCTGAAGAGCCAGCATGACAGCCGCCATCCATCACCCGCCGGGCCTGACTGTTAACTACTGGTGCTCAGTGCCGAGGGCTGTGGAGGGGACTTGGAGGGGTCAGCCCGGGCTGGGGACTTAGAACGAGGCAATCAAAACAGAGGGGCTGGAGCAGACTGGTTAACAGACAGAAGCTATGCAGAAGGAGGCCCCAGGTCAAACCGGCGGTGTTGAAAGCCTCACCTCTGTGCTGTGCTTTGCAACTGCCTCTCGTCCTTCCTGTGGAATGGTCTCGCCCATGGCCTCTGCAGCCCCAGGGGTGGACACACAAGTCTGCTCAGGACAAGAGCGAGTTCAAACACTTGTTTGTGGCGGGCAGTGGAAATGGTCATGTGGCCTCCAAGTGCGTCCAATGCCATTTGGGTTGCTACTTTGCTTGTTGTTGGTATTGTTTGCGGCCACACATGGCGATGCTCAGGGGCTCCTCCTGGTTCTGCAGTCAGGAATCACTGCTGGCGGGCTTGGGCGACTATATAGGATGCCGGGGATTCGAGCCAGGTGGGCAGCGCACAAGGCAAGTGCCCCTGCCCACTGTCCTAGTGCTCAGGCCTTTGAGTTGTTTTTTAGGGTCCACTTAGAACTGCTCCTGGACCTTCTTATTTCCTGCCTGAAAGTCAGATTGTCACCTAAATAGCATACGAAGTGATGGAGAAAGACAGATTCCCGAATCCAGTCACACCGTTGGGATTGTCTTAGGCTATTCCGTTCCAGAGTCCTTTCATTGACTTATGGTTTATTTGTTTACACACACACACACACACACACACACACACACACACACACACAGTTTTTGGGTCACACCTGCTGGTGTTCAGGGCATACTCCTGGCTGGGAAGGAGGATCTGGCCAATCCTGGGCAAGTTAAGAGCATCCAGTCGGTCCCTAGGACTGAGAGACGACTTCAGGGTGGCCTCAGTGGGGTTAGATGCTTAAGAAAGAAAGAAGAGACTAGAGTGATAGCACAGCGGGGAGGGCATTTGCCTTGCATGCGGCCGACCTGGGCTTGATCCCCAGCATCCAATATGGTCCACCGAGCACTACCAGGAGTAATTCCTGAGTGCAGAGCTAGGAAGAGCCCCTGAGCATCGCTGAGTATGCCCCAATAAGAAAAAAGAAAGAAGAAAGAAGACTAGAATCGAGGGTGGGAGTGGAAGTACCCTCACTCCAAGGACATTCTCCTTCCTTCCTTGTGCTATGCTGAGTCCTAGGACACTGGGCCCTGAGAACCCTATTACCTTGCCTCCTAGATTAAGGTGAGATGATGAGGCCTGAGGGGGTAGGAGCAGTTGGCCACAGTCAGATAGCAGTGCTGGGAGCCCAGTTGATATTTCATCACAGTGAGGAGGGACTGCGTGAGGGTGAAGCCATTGTAGAGGAAAGAGGATCACTAATAGAAGCCTGTGGACTTGTTCAGGCACCTGGATCTAGCCATACCTGACGACCTAAAGTGTTTAATTCAATGACTCAACAAATTTCCATTTTCTTTTCAGCGAATCTCTGCACCACGAGTCCTGACTGACTCAGATCATCTTTCAGTCTTATCAAGGGACACAGCACAGTGAATGCTGAATAAAATCTGCCCAGTTCGTGGTAGTGGGCTAAATAATAATTCAACTGTTGTTGCTGAGTACCTGCTCTGGCTTTCTGCAGGAAGAAGGAGGAGGAAGGAGCTCCCAAGCAATGCTCAGAGGTCCTAGGGCCACTGCGAGAGGTCATCTGGTCAGTGCCCTGATTGGCAGTGAGGCATTGATCAGGCTTGACCAGGCGAGGGATTCCCAGAGCCACACCTAGTGGTGCTTAGGGACCACCAACATTACACCCAGCAAACCTGGAGGGGCCATGCAACCTCGGGGATCGAACTTGGGGCCTCGCACATGGCCAGCTGGTGTCCCTGACCCCTGAGCTATCCCCTCACCCAGTCCTCCTTCACTGTATCATTGTCATCCGATGGTTCACCAATTTGCTTGAGTGGGTGCCAGTATTGTCTCCATTCATCCCAGGCCTGAGATTTTAGCAGCCGCTCCTTACTCGTCCTTCCCAATGGTGCCGTATTGGAGGCTCTTTCAGGGTTAGGGGAATGAGACCGTTATTGGTACTGTTTTTGGCATATCGGATACACCACGGGGAGCTTGCCAGGCTCTGTCGTGTGGGTGGGATACTCTCGGTAGCTTCCTGGGCTCTTGAGAGGGACAGAGAATGTAAACAAGATAATACAAGCAAATATAAGAGAATATAAACACACCAATCCTCCTTACTCCACTTTAATTTATGTATCTATGGATGGTCTCACAGATGCAGGAAGCTCTGGGCAGCTGAGTGTGGGAGCCTTGGTTTGGACGTGAGTGAGCCCGGTGCCAAGCCTGGTGTTTAAGGACCACTGTGCCTTCCCAGGAGATGGGGCACACCCTCATCCACTCACAGCCCGTCACCCTCTCCGCTCGATGAAAGGTATATTATTGGCTCTTCCTGTGCACGAGGCCCGCAGAGAAGGACCCCGACCCCGCGTTTGCCTCTTGTGGCTGGAGCTTGCTTTCTGCCTGTGTAGGAAGCTCACTAAGTGGTACGGTGTCTGCTCTAATTATAGGCCCGCCAGGCCATGCCAAGAGGAAGTCGGTTAATGTACACTTGAGTCGATTTCAAATCGGATTTCGTGAGTCCCCAGCCCGAGGGAAGGAGGCCAAGTTCTCCTCCGGAAATAAATAACGGGAAACGCTGGCAGGCGCTGAGCATTGCAGCTCCGCGGTGGCGGCCACCGCCTGCTCCTTCCCAGCTAGCGCCAACCCCGCCGCGAGCCCCAGCCTCTTTCCTCCCTTTCCCGGGGCCTTTGCGCAGAGCTGGAATGGGGATGGAATGTTGGAGAAGGCCTGGGGCCGGCAGAGAGGAGGCCACACCAAGAATCCCCGAAGCATTTCAGCCCTCCTCATCTCTGAGTCTTGATCCCACCATCCATCAAATGAGGGCGTTAGCACGTTCCCTTGGATGATGGGAACTTGGGTGTCACGCACGGTGTGTCATCACACCGATCAAATACGCATGTATGGCCTCTGGGGTGTCACGCTGTGCCAGTTACTGACTGGCAGAGAGGAGGTCCTGGGCTCCCTCCAACTCTTGGTCTGGCCAGAAACAAGCCCTTGTGGCACATGCCCATCATGCACTGTGATGATAGGAGGACAAGGATCTCTGGGCTGGAAGGGATCCTGCTGCAGGCACATTGTGGGGGGGGGACTTCCTGGAGGAGACATTTCAGTTCTCTCACATCAGAAATAGGCTGGAGCGATAGCACAGTGGTAGGGTGTTTGTCTTGCAAGCGGCCAACATGGGCCGACCCGAGTTCGATTCCTCCGTCCCTCTCGGAGAGCCCAGCAAGCTACCAAGAGTATCTCATCCGCACGGCAGAGCCTGGCAAGCTCCCCGTGACGTATTCGATATGCCAAACACAGTAACAATTGTCACAATGGAGACGTTACTGGGCCCGCTCTAGCAAATCGATGAACAACGGGAGGACCGTGACAGTGACACATCAGAAATGACTCAGACTGGGACTAGACAGATGATAGCACAGGGGTTGAGGCCATTGTCTTGCATGAGACTAAACTGGGTTCTGTTTCTGGAAACACGTACGGTCCCCCAAGCCCCACCAGAAGTGACCCCTGAGTATAGTGCCAGGAATAAGCTCTGAGCACCTCCAGGAGTAGTTCCCCTTCTTACCTCTGCCCCCCACTTCCCCACCATGGCTTGGTTTCAGAAGGACATTTGGAATGCTGCCTTTCTCTTGGGCCCAGCAGTGGAAGGAAACGAACCAGCCTAGGAACATCATATAGAATAGCAGAAATAGCCAAAACACTGGGTTCTGTTTTTAGTCGTGAGATGCAACAGAGAATTTCAAAATCATGTTAGCCAAGGGGCCTTGATAACTTGGAAATGTTCCAGGAGGAGCGAATGGGCGAGTTATGGATGACACAGCCACACAAGTCCTAATGACATAAAAAAAATAAAAGTAAAATATGTGTGAATGAGTTTTAAAGAGTCAGGAAAGATGTACATAAAAATGAGAATAGTAATTATCTCCGAGGGATGGGATTATGGATGGGCTTGATTTCTTTCCCCCTTTCATTTACCATTTGCTGCAATGAGCATGCTATGCATTTAGAATCAGTCTCGTTCTTGAAATAGCCAGGCTGTTGTCTGCGCAGATCACTGGGTGCGAGCGATGGAGTCTCCCCAGCCTCAGCTCAGGGCCGAGCAGAGTGGAGACTACCCCTGAGTGGCTGGCCGATGGGAGCAGGCCTGCGACTCCATTGCCCGTTATCTTGAAGAGTGCAGGGCTTTCCCAGGACCGCCCAACCTTCAAGGGCTCAGTGGACAGGATAAGGGTGGGAAAGGGGCGGTCAACAGGATGTGGGCGGAGCCTGCTGGGGAGGGAGGAAGTCCACCCAGACTTCCCGTTGAGGCATGGCTCACACACCCATACACACACATACACACATATACACAAACACATACATACTCACACTCCTGTTGAGGCATGACTCACACACAAACACATACACACACACTCACAGTTCTTGTTGAGGCGTGTCTCACACACATATACACACACATATACACAATTCCTGTTGAGGCGTGGCTCACACACACACACACACACACACACACTCAAATGTGCTTCCACTCAGCTCACAGCCTAGTGCGTGAATGCTCTTTACTGGCTCATTGATGGATTGATGGGGTCTTCCTCCAACGGCCCAATCAGGAGGAAGCATGAACAAAGGGTCCCTGACGGGCACCTGTCCCCCACAAAGCCAGGGCGTCAGCTCTACAGGCCCGGTGTTGGCTCATTGCTGCTCCCCTCAGACCACTGCTCTCTTGCCCAGGTTCCTCCAAGGCAAGTGACTTCCTTGACCTCGCTTCTTCCCGGCGTGCCCCTCAGCACCAAGCTTGTTTGGGGTTCAGCGATGTCTGCTTCTCCCCACCTCCCCACTTGAGCCTTGGCCCCCTAAACTACTCTCTCGTGCTCCCACCTCTTTCCAGGCGAGCTGGGGGCCAGCTCCTGTTCCTACCTTCTCTCTGTCTTTGGCTCTTGCCCAGCCGGTGTCTGTCGTTGATCCTCTGCACCAGTGAGTGCCTCAGTTTTCTCAGCTGCAGAAATGGGATGGCAGCGTCTGACCCGCACTGGGGCTGGGCTTGGTGATTGCAATCGCAGTAACACAAGCACAATATGTGGGGAGTTAGTGGCAGGCTTCGGGCTGGATTTGTACTGCTCTGCCCCATTAGGAGCTGTCATGTTGCATTTGAGGAGGGGACTGCCTGCCATCCCAGCCTCTTGCACTCTGGAACATTCGCCCGCCTCCTCTGGAAGGGACCAGGCTTCCTCCTCACTTCCTGGCTGCCAGGCCCATCACTAACACAGAGTGATGATCTGGCCGCAAAGCAGAGCTGGGGTGGGGGGGAAGAGGGAGGATGCAGGTGGTGGCGCAGGAGAAGGGGGAGGACACACAAGTCAAGCTGGACCAGTTAGAGCCCTCGTTACTCATCAAATCCCTTTAGACACACTTACGATCTTGGAAGAGGTTCTGGGTTTAATTGGGACTCCCCAGCCCCACCCCCACCCCCCTGAATTTACATGTCGATCTCGTAAGGATATGATCTAGGAATGGGCCTAACAGGTGCTGTTAGTTCCGATGAAGTGCTGCGGTGGGATGGAGGGTGTGTGTGTGCTCCTGGACATGATGACTGGTGCCCTTTGACACGGGAGATTTGAAGTGAGGCAGGAACCCAGAGGGAACTCCACGTAAAGTCTGAAGCCATGCTGCCTCAAGCAAAATAAATCAGGAGAGTCCTGGAACAGACAGCTTCCAGTACCTTCTAGACCCTTCTAGAACTTTCCAGCATTCTCAGAGGAAATGTGGTCCTGCCTATCCCTTGATTCCAGACTTCAGGTCTCTAGACCTGGGAGAAAGAACATTCCCGAGGTTCTTTTCTCTTTGTTTTGTTTTTGTTCGGGGGCCCTCCTTGTTGTAGCTCAGGGATTACTCTCGCCCTTGTGCTCCAGGAGCACTTTTGGTGGGTCTTGGGAACCATATGGGGTGCTGGGATCAAACTGAGGTCAGCTGTACTACTGCAAACACTCTAGCCACTGTTTTGTTTCTCTGTCGTCCACGTTTCCGTGGTTCTAAGCTGCTGGGGTTCCTGGTGCGACATTATGGAGGTCCCTCCCAGCCCCAATAAAGGAAGGGAATTCACAGATTTCAAGGGCCTCATGACGGAATGTGGAGTAGGGGCTTCTGGTTTGGCCAGGAGAGACTCAGCAAAGGCAGGCTGATGTTCTAGAAGGTTCTCTGAGTCAGAATGAGAGCCTGGGGGATACAGCATTCCTACTTCCTTGCCATCTGACACTGGGTGATCCATATGGCTTCTCTGTGACTCAGTTTCCCCATCCACAAAGAGGGACACGGTAACTTGCAGCATTGTGAAGAGATGAAGTGGCCCAACATTCCTGCAAAGTAAGTAGCATCATCTCAGGAAGCGGCAAGCACCTTCACCCTCTTCAATTGCTCACCGAGTGAACACGGGCCAGTCCCTTTCCTTGCAGAAAACGAACTTTTCTCATCTGTAAAAGGGGGACTAAGTAATCCTATCATCTTTTTTTGGGTTGTTATTGTTAAAAACACTCAATAAACTGTAAAACACTTGTCCGGCTGACTGGACAGAAGCAGGGGGTAAATATTCATTTAGCTTCATTCGTCCCATTTGCCTTTGTTGGTCAAGCCGTTTCTTGACTTGTACTTGAAAACCTGTAATGACGGGTACCTCAATACCTTCCACAACACTGACAGCAGGGAACAGAGAGGTCTCGGGTACCTTCAAGAACCTTCCCAAAGCCTCATGCATGTGTTTTGTTTGTTTGTTTGTTTTTGCTTGTTTGGGGGACACACATGGAGATGCTCAGAGGTTACTCCTGGCCCTGCACTCAGGAATTACTACTGGAGGTGCTTGGAGAGACGATATGGGATCCTGGGGATCGAACCCAGAATGGCAGCATGAAAAACAAGCTTCCACCCACTACACTATCTACCCAGCCCCAGCATGTGTTATTCTCCATTTCATCAAGGAAAGCGCTGAGGCCAGGGGTCCGAGAGAAAGATTAGAGATCAGGTCTCCCAGCCCACCATGTCCTGGTGGCCACTCTGCAGCTCTCTCCCCTTTTAGCTTAACCTTTTGCAGGCCTGGCCATGCCTAGAACGTACTCCTGACTCTTTGCTCAGGGATCCCGCCTGGAAGGCCTTGGGGGACTGTATGTCCCCAGAAGGACTACATGCAAGATAAGTGCTTCATCTGCTGCCTCATCTCTCTGGGCCCTGCCTCTCTTCTGTGGAAGCTCCATGCGTGTGAGAGAAGGTGGGTGGGGTGGGGACTGCTTGAGGATGTGGAGATGTGCCCATGGCAAGAGCTGCCTTCCCGGCCTCTCATTTCATCAGCACAGACCTTTTGGTCTCTAGGCTCTAGAGCAAGAAGCTGTTTTCCCTGTCCCCTGCTGCAAACTTCCAGCCTCCTTCTCCCCCCTCCCCTCCATTCAAAGTCCCAAAGCCAAACAAGAGCTCACATGGCACACTTGGTCTTGCTCCTTTATTCACCCACTGGGGACCGTTCTACCCTCATGGCAGCTCTCAAGCTCCAGGATGCTTTGTGGTTGCTACAGGCCAGTACTAAGCTTCCTTGAGGGACTCCCCTGGCCTTTGAACAGGGCATCCCACAACATCATCACCTCTCACCTCCCAGGTGCCCCACCGTGGGGTTTCCCGAGATGCATCTCCACCCTCTGGTCTTTCTTCATGCCTGCTCTATGCACAGCCTTACTCGGTACCACAGACTCTGCATAGAATGTCTATGCTCATTGCATGAGCCACTCCATGGCAGAAAGTCTGAGAAAGCAGAACTGATACAACCTACCCTTCTTAGGATCTGCCTGGGTACCTGGGAGGTAACTGGGGCTTGAATGGTTGAACTGAAAACGCTTGAGTTTGAGTGTGTAGGGAGTGGAGGAGTGGGTTGTGATCAGACATCCCCAGGAAACTCAGATCTGCTCTACGTTTTATTCTGCGATGCCAAGTGGATGGTGACTCGAGCCAGGTCTGAAAAGCAGCCATGGGGAAAAATTGATGTATGTTCAACAGAATAAATAGTAGATTTTGGGCTGGTGAGAAGTGTTCCTGTCTCCCTAAACTCAGATTCTATTCCTGTTTATCACAATGTTCCCAGGATCTAGCCCGCTCTCTGACACAGAATCTGCATTTTGGTGAAAATGGGTTTTGGGGACCGGTCTGGAGAGACAAGACAGCAGGGAAAGTGATTACTTCACATGTACAATCCCAGATTTCATCCCTGGAACTGCATATGGTCCCCTCAGCAGCACCAGGAGTGATCCCTGAGCTCAGAGCCAGGAGTAAGCTTTGAGCACTGTTGGGTATGCCCTCCCCTCTCCCAAGAGGCTTGGTGATGTCCAGTGAAAAGAATAATACTTATACTTGGACAATGAGGGTACAGGAGAAGGAACACAGGTCTCTTAGGAGAACTGCCAGATCTGGCAGAAGTTTGGGGTGATCTTCACTTGGGGTCTTCTAGTCTGCTCAGCTCCGAGCCTCGATATGCTCACAGGCCTGGATGGGCAGAAACAGACAGGAAGGTGAGTGGCTTTTTTTGCCCTGTAGGGAGTATGGGGTGGCAAGAACCTGTGTTCTGATCCCTTCCCAGTTCCTGTTGCAGCCAAACCTGGGCCTTAAAGCAGCATCCCGTGCTTGGAGACGTTGCCTGCCCCTCCCTCTCCCTCTCTACACATGCTGACGTGAATCCCGAGCAAACCTTTGTTGCCTTGCTGCTTGTTTAACGATTTCCCCAGGTCTCCAAATGCTTGTTATCTGAGTCACAACAAACAATCTTGGGTCTCCTAATTAAAAGCCAGCCTTAGGCCTCTCTGCTTGGGACCTGAGCTTGGCATCACCCAGATCCCAGAAAAAAAAGAGAAGAGAAAAAAAATTGGCAGAGGCTTTAGTAAGAGTGAAACTCCCAGTTAGTAGGGGAGTGGGGGGTGGGGTGGGGTGAGGGAAGAGCCACTTTAGAGGAGGTGAAGGGAGTTTGGGCATGGTTTCTGAGACCAGAGAAGATTTCTCAGGCAGTCTGGATGCTAAATTACAATGGTGAAAATGGCTGGAATTGAGACAGGTGGAGTTTAGGTGGCCGGCTTCTCTAGAAAAACACTGGACAAGTCACTTCAGCTCCTCCAGCTTCTGTAATCTCATCATAAATTTGGGAAAGTGACAGTGTCTGCCTCCGAGATCACCTTGGGGTGGAGGTAGACATGATAAAACCCCAGACACTTAGCAGTTTGCCTTTTAGAAGGCAAAGATGTATTTCTTTCATCGAAGACTTCCGTTTCTAAATTTCTGTCTCTTGGCCCAAGACTTGCTTAAGAGTGCAGAAAATTTTTTGGCCCTTTAAAACAAGAAATGGGTCATTTATTTCACTCCTTGAAAAAAAGGAAAAGGAAAAAGTTAGCTAGAGACATTTTGGAAGACGAATGGATGAGCTCAAATCTGTTTAGCCAAACTCCTTCACTCTGTACGTGCAGTGGAACCCGAGAGCCAGCGAGGTTTTTCTAAAGGTCACATAGCAGATGAATGCGGCATTGGGATTAGAACTCAGTTCCCCCAAAGTTCCTCTCCTCCTTCCGAGAGAAAGAGCTGCAAATGGGGCATCACCAGAAAGTTCCAGGGAAGGAAGAAGCAGCTTCTCTTCGTCACCAGCTCTGGGGTCCTGTGCACCCTCTTCCGTTCAAGGCATCTGTGTGGGGCCAAGTTTGAACATAGGAATGGGAATAGAGGACGACCCCAGGCTGACAGGCTGGCGCACTTGGGAGTGAGGAGGAAGTGGGGGAGGCGAGGGGAAGCAAGTATTTCCCTGGCTTTCCAAAGGAAACCACTTTTCTTTCCTGCTAACTGCAATTTTGTGAGAGTCATGTCAAAACAGTCATATTTATCCAATAGTGTCTCTCGTTGACTCTTCCCCTGCCTCCCTTCCCTCTACTCCTTCCTTTCTCTTTCAATCATACTCAAAAGGCAGAAGGAATTACGGGGCTGTAGGAAGCAGAGGTCAAGGACCATGGACAGAGACAGGCCTGCCCCGCCCCCCCCCAACCATTAGCTGAGCTCTGCCAGATGAGCTCAGGACCATGGACAGAGACAGCTCTGTCCTAGCTAGTCCTAGTCCCTAGGGGAGTGAACTTCCTCAGAAGAATCTGTGTTCCAAAGTGTCTTTAACCAGTCATCTGTTTTCGGGCACAGAGGTTTTTTTTCCTCCAGATTCTGGCTATTGTAAAGAGTGCTGCAATGAACAAACAAGTGCAGATGTCACTTCGACTATACTTTTTTTCCTCTCTGGGATCTATTCCCAGTAGTGGTATTTACACAATGGAGTACTATGTAGCTGTTAGAAAAGATGAAGTCATGAAATTTACATACAAGTGGTACTACATGGAAAGTATCATGCTAAGCGAAATGACTCAGAAAGAGAGGGATAGACATAGAAAGACTGCATTCATCTGGGGGAACATAAAGTAACAAAATAGGAGACTAACACCCAAGAGTGGCCGAGATTAGTACCAGGAGGTTTGCTCCATGGCTTGGAGGTCAGCCACACATGCTAGGGGAAAAGGGAGCTCATACGGAGAAGGGAGCACCAAATAAAGGGTGTTGGGAGGATTCTCGCAGGATGAGAGAAGCATGCTGAAAGTAGACTATAGACCAAACATGATTGCTACTCAATGCCTCTTTTGCAAACCACAACACCCAAAAGGAGAGAGAGAGAGAAGAGAGAGAGAGAGAGAAAACAAAAGGGAATGCCCTGCCACAGAGGCAGGGTGGGATGGGGGGGGGGGAATGGGGGTTGGGAGGGATACTGGGACCGTGATGGTGGAAACTGGGCACTGGTGGAGGGATGGGTACTTGATCATTATACAACTGAAACCCAAGCAAAAAATTTTGTACGTCTACAACTGTACCTCATGGTGTTTCACTAATAAAAATTTTTAAAAAATAGTGCTATAAAAAAAGAAGAAGAAGAAGAATCTGTGTTCCAGACCAGATGTGTTTAACCCCTAATAGGGCCATTTCCTAAAGCATTCCTTTTGGGTTTTGTTTTCTTGGAAGCTGGCAGGTATTCTTGAGATGAACATTTTTAAGGAGTTGAGAGGACCTCAGGGAAAGTTTTTTTAAAAATTATTATTTTTTTAAATGAATCATCATGAGATACCGTTACATACTTACAAACTTCATGATTGTGTTTCAGTTAAACAATGTTTGAGCACCCATCCCTCCACCAGTGCCCACAGGGAAAGTGTTTTTGCACGAAGGGAGAAAGGCCACTCTTTCCAATTATGGTGCCTCCAAACTCCAAACCTCTTGGAATGATAGATAACAAGACTTGGAAAAAAAGGTGGCATCATTAACTGCACAGTTTACTGACACCATTTGGGCTGTTTGGCTTCAAGCTTTCTTGGACAACTGTGCCAGCCCCCAAGTACTGGTCACGGGTTCACTGTCAGTCCCTGAAGAGATGGGGAAAGAGCACCAGAGTACAGCTTTGGAGCTTCAGCATTTTTTTCTGAAGACTTTTACTAGTGCCTTCACTTACAGGAACAACTGTTTGATCACACTAATATATCACTTTAGCTGGGAGATGCTGTGTGAACACAAAGTCCTTCCACAGACCAGGAGAATGAGGATTGAACTCCTACGTTTATCTTCATCCACTCTCCAATTTGTTTTCAGCACAGATTTTGCATCTACCTGGAATCTGTCTTGTTAGTCACATCTTTAGAGCTCCTGCCATGTGCAGTAACTAATCTACATCATATATTTCCTGTGCAACTTCCAGACCTTCTCACTTGCCTGGAGAGAAATAGGTACATGGTATCCAGTGAGCATACGAAGAATGAAGGAACTCTTTTTAGAAAGGAGATAGAATTTAAGTTCAATGAGGGCAGGAGTGTGTCTCTTTATTTCTTTCTTGTGGGCAATCCAACATCTCAAACAATACAGTATATCGCTCAGTCATGATCACGATCATGACCATCCTGTTGTTCGTCGATGCCTTGAGCAGGCCCCAGTAATGTCTCCTTCGTCCTAGCCCTGAGATTTTTTAAAAAGTGCCACATTCAAGGCTCTTCCAGGGTTAGGAGAAAGAGACCCATCATTGTTACTGGTATTTGGCATATTGGGTACTCCACGGGGAGTTTGCCAGACTCTGCCATGTGGGCAGGTTACATTCGGTAGCCTGCCATTTTGTCCAAAATAAGAATGAGATAATAAGGTGTTGCATGGCCGAGAATGCGGGCACACACTTCCAGGAGCTGGGTTTTATAGTCTCTGGGTCTTGGCCGTTGATGGGATTACACAGAGCCAGGGGGCCACTGGGTGGGTGTGACCCCTGCCTACTGGAATATGGAGGATCTGGGTGGAGGATGCTCAGCCCCGATCCGAGCAGGCTTGGAGATCTCAGCCCTGGGACCCGCATGCCTTTGTTCCTTGGCTGGTACCTTCATGCATGTGGAGAGTGGTCTCAGCATGGTGGTGGCTGGTTCTGGAGGTCTTCGGCTGCTGGAGCCCTGTTCGGGGTGGGGAGGGAAACTCAACCCGCCCCCCTCCAAGGGGACAGCCAGGCGTGGGGGCAAGAGACTCTGGGCTGTTCTCTTCCGGGAGCTGGGTTTTATAGTCTCTGGGTCACTCAGTAGATGGATAAATATAAGAACAAGCAAGAGACCATGAGAATAAGGACTCTCTTTGCTTGCTAACTGTGCATGGATGGTCTTTCTGGTCTTGACTGGACTTGCTTCTGGGCTGTCGACAATAAGCAGATCCCAGCTAGTGCCTGCTGAGAAGGGGGAACCAGCTCTGTGCTCTACTCCAGCAAGTGAGTCTCACTATGGTCTCAACTGCTAAAACTCCCGTCAGCCACATCAAGTTACATGGTTGAACCCAGCCTCAGAGCAGAGTGGGCACTTGGTAGACACAGGCATGGAGATGGTGACCTTTTTTGAAGTAGATGGTAAAATATAGATATGAGGGTCTTTCCTCGCACTTGAAGCATCCAACAATGGAGAGAGTTTTGGGAGAGGAAGGGGTCTGGCACACAGCTGAGCACACAGACTTCTTTCCTGATGGACTTTTGTCAGGTCCAATAAACTCTGGCTGGGCTGACCATGGGTCATGTGGTATAAAACATGGTGCCCTAAAACCTAAGTTCCTATCCAGGATTTTAAAAGGGTTTTTAAAAAAAATTTTGGGGTCACACCCAGCGATGCTCAGGGGTTACTCCTGGCTCTGCAGTCAGGAATTTTTCCTGGTGGTACTCGGGGGACCATAAGGGATGCCAAGGATTGAACCCTGGTGGGCTGTGTGCAAGGCAAATGCCCTCCCTGCTGTAGTATTGCTCTGGCTCCTTTCTTGCCTTGAGCCAAAAGGAGTCCCAGAATCTTGGGTGGGTTAAAGGGGAGGATTGGTTTTTTGGAACACGCTCTGGTGGAACTGTTTCCTTAGGGGGGATCATATCTGAGAACATGGATGTTAGGGACCAACGTGCATCAGCAATGGGGTGAAGGAGGGATCCTGAGTTCGAGAATAGTATGGTCCAGAAAAAAAATTATCTTGGACCTCACCTTGTACTCCCATCTGAACACTGGATTATTATTTTATGTTTGTTGCTATTTTGGGGGGGGTCACTCCTGGGGTCTCACACAAGTGCTTTGCTTTGCCCTCAGCCTTCCTCCTGGCCCTTCAAGCTGTGGACTTAGTTGAATATTGTGTCGTGTTGACCCTTGTGTCCCCAGCACTAGCATAGCATTGAAGAGAAGTACTCTCCGTTCAGGGCTAATTGAATTCGAGGATGGACATAATATGCCTGTTCCTTGGATGACCATACTTTTTAGACGGGAACCTAAACACAAAATGGGGTGTCAGAGGTAGGTGGATTCCTCAGGGAGTCTGATGTGTGGGTATTGGGGTTCTGTTTCTTTTCTCGAGGCAGTTTTGGACAAATGATAGACAATATCAAAAGTGTTGAGCCTACCTTCTGTTTTTTTTTTGTGGGTCAGTTTTCCCCCACCTCCCTGACTGGAGAGTGTCTCAGGGTCATTCATCATCCTTTGAGGCTGATGGGCAAACTGAGTGATTTTATTGGGTCATGTGTTGTGTTGGGAACAAGAGGTGAAGGCAGATTAATTGAGAGGAAAGGCAGAATGGGCAGGTAGAAGGACCCTGAGAACCAGGCTCTGGCACCGGTGTGGAAGATGACTGAGGCAAGGACCTTCTGACTGCTCTCTCTCTCTCTCTCTCTCTCTCTCTCTCTCTCTCTCCTCTTCACCCTGGGGGAAACATCCCTGGAAATAAGCCCATTATAAAGATGCTCCTATACTAATGGGATGTGTAAAAGTTGAGACCCAGGAGATTAAGACAGGCAACGGACCCAAGAAAACCATTGTTCTTCTAATAACTCCGAGCTCTAAGCAATACATACTGAGCGCAAAGTTGGGACTTTCAATCCACGAAGACGTGAGCCCCCTGGCCCCATGCTTTTTCTCTTCTTTCTGTCTTGTTTCTTAATCCTCTTCAGTGACCCTGCTTTGGCTCTGTCCACCCAGGGTTGGTCCCGGGCATAGATAAAATCTGGAGGCAAGACCCCATGAGACTGGGTCCATCAGCTCCCATCACTGCACCCATGGGCAGCTGCCCACTGGCCAGTGGAGGAAGGCTGAAAACCAAGGGGTTACCACCTTGATTCTAACTGCCAGTCTGTGATTCTAACTGCAGATACCACCTGCAGGTGCGAAAATGTGGAAAAACATTGCTTTAAAAAGTGGAATTTAGGGGCTGGAGTGATAGCACAGTGGGTAGGGCTTTTGCCTTGCACGCAGCCAACATGGCTGACACAAGTTCGATTCCCAGCAACCCATATGGTCCCCCGAGCACTACCAGGAGCAATTCCTGAGTGCATGATCCAGGAGTAACCCCTGAGCATCGCCGGGTGTGACCCAAAAAGCAAAAAAAAAAAGGTGGAATTTCAGGGCCCAATCAATAGTATAGGAGCAAAGGCACTTGTCTTGTAACCTGAGTTCAATCCACAGTACCCTATAAGGTCCTCTAAGCCTGTGAGGAGTGAATACTGAGCAAGAAGCCAGGAATAAGCCCTGAGTACTTTCAGGTGTGGCCCCAACTCTTCCCTCCCCACCCCCCGTAAATAAATAAATAAAATTAAAGAAAAGATCGAGTGTCTTCATGTCGAGCAATCTTAAACTCAAGTCCAGGATCCAGGTGTTCCCTTGGGCTGGGGATTGATCCCTTTCCAAGTCTCGGTTTTCTCATCTAGAAAATCCACGTGACAGGAGCAGAGTCCATTGCGTAAATGTGCAATAAAGCCATCTAGGACAAATGCAGAATTCTGTTCCTAAATGCCAGTAGAGGGACTGGAGTGATAGTAGGGCATTTGCCTTGCATACGGCTGAGCCGGGTTCAATTCCCAGCATCCCATATGGTCTCCCGAGCACCACCAGGAGTGATTCCTGAGTGCATGAGCCAGGAGTCACTCCTGTGCATCACTGGGTGTGACCCAAAAATCAAAAAATAAAAATGAAAATGTCATAGAGGGTTTGCGAGGGGCCCAGGCCTGAGAAATTGGACAGAGACAAACACTGACCGTCTGTCTCTGCTGTGAGCAGGATATCCGACAAGGGTCGAGCTAGACAGGGTGTCACGGTAACAGACCATTGCAGTAAAGGGAGGGGCTCAGATGTCTGGGATGCTCAGAGGGTGGGGTGGGGGTGTCAACCTTCGCCGGAAGGTCAGGAAATGTGTCCTTGAAGGGGCGGCTCTGAATCAGCCCCATGTTGCTAGCCCTCCATACTGTGTCAGGACCCTCTTTGTCCTCATTCCAGAGTCGGGGCAAGATTCAGCACCTGTGCAGTGGCTGCGTCTGGGGAAAATACAGGTTCCCGGGCTACTTCCCTGAGTCAGTCTCCACCTCCCGGGCAGTAGCAGTGGGCAGGACTGCCAACTCACTGACCTGCAGAGTCTCAGAGGAGGGACAAGTCAGGCCTTAAAAGGCTGGTATTGGGGCTGACAGACA
Source organism: Sorex fumeus (assembly GCF_029834395.1). Classification (NCBI taxonomy): domain Eukaryota; kingdom Metazoa; phylum Chordata; class Mammalia; order Eulipotyphla; family Soricidae; genus Sorex; species Sorex fumeus. The sequence goes on along the minus strand of NW_026606089.1, from coordinate 14,523,977 downwards.
AGCGCTTGCCTAGAATATTCTATTCCTGGCATGGAATATGGTCCCCAGAGCACTGCCAGGAGTGACCCCTGAGCACAGAGGCAGGAGAAAGCCCTAAGCACTGCTGGGTGTGGCCCACCCTTTCCCCCAAACAGTCCAGGTCCTTTTTTGTGTGTGTCTTTGGGCCATACTCAGCAATGCTCTGCACTCAGAAATCACTCCTAGTGGTGCTCTGGGAATCATATGGGATGTCGGGGATGGAACCTTGGGTTGGTAGAGTGCAAGACAAGTGCCCTATCCACTGTGATATTGCTCCGGTCCCAATCCAGGGGTCCAAAGGATCCCTAAGATTCTCCCAGGCTCAATGCTGCCAGCCTCAACTATCCTTCCAGTTCTCTTCTTGGTAGAATCATTTTCTTAAGTCTTTTGTTTTTTTCTTTTTGGGTCACACCCGGCAATGCACAGCGGTTACTCCTGGCTCTTCACTCATAAATCACTCCTGGTGGTGCTCAGGGGACCCTATGGGATGCTAGGAATCGAACCCGGGTTGGCCGCGTGCAACACCCTACCCACTGTGCTCTCGCTCCAGCCCCTCTTAAGTCTTTTTCTTACCAGCCAACCAAGTGGGTCAAGTCCCCAAGAGGAGAGAAAGATCCAAGATTTTAATCCAAAGGTGAGTAGGGTTTGGAGAAGGAAGAGAGATGGGGAAGCAGCTAGAGTCCCCGCGATACAGTGAAGATACACGAACACATTTCCTTCCCACCCCACCTGCCTCTTAGAGAGGGCCAGTCTCTTCAAGATCCTCTAAGGCATTTAACCTGATGAGAAGCCTGATGCTCAGAGAGGGTTAAGTGTTTACCTAAAGGCACACAGCACACATCTTACAGTGCAGGCACCAAGCTTTCTTTCTTTCTTTCTTTCTTTCTTTCTTTCTTTCTTTCTTTCTTTCTTTCTTTCTATTTTTATTAGTGAAATACCATGAGGTACAGTTGTAGACTTAGAAATTTAAGTGCTTGGGTTTCAATTATACAATGATCAAATACCCATCCCTCCACCAGTGCCCAGTTTCCACACCACCACGGATCCCAGTATCCCTCCCACCCCCCATCCCCCCCATCCCACCCTGCCTCTGTGGCAGGGCATTCCCCCTTGTTCTCTCTCTCCTTTTGGGTGTTGTGGTTTGCAAAATAGGCATCGAGTGGCAATCCTGTTCGGTCTATAGTCTACTTCAGCCTGCTTCCCCCATCCTGGGCGGATCTTCCCAACACCCTTTATTTGGTGCTGCACCAAGGTTTCTTAACTTCTCTGTGGTTTTGTCCCTTTTGTGCCATACTCCCTCCAATTTGGCTGGCGGCGGGGAGTGGGGTGCATTTAAAAGTTGTCTCTGAAAGGAAGGCAGCAGATTTATGGGTTAATAAACATTTACAATGAGCTGCTGAAAAAACAGACTCAGGTAGACAGGAATTATTCATTCAAATTAACTATAAATTAAGATCAACCTAATTTAGGCCTATTAAAATGGAAAGCATATTATCTCTCATTCAAAGGAATTTGTATTTGATGCAAATAGAACAAGTTCCTAAACTTTAGCAATGTTCTTGGATTTTTCATCAGCATAGTTAACCAACAGAGAATGGACCCCTCGATTTAAAAACAGGGGAACATAAGGAACAATAATTAGTTATGTAAATAATGTGGCATTCTTGTTTATAATTAGTTCAAGAATAAAATAAAATTCACGCATGTCACAGGACTAATTTTCGTATGCAAATGAACAATCAAAATTATAAACGGTAATAATGCAGTTTGGGAGATGTGACATTCTCAATTTATTAGCGGAGATGCCAGTTACAGCTGATGATGGCTGACATTGGGAGTTTTCAAAGGGGCCCAGGCCTAGAAAACATTCTCACACATCAAGAAGAGAAACTCTCGCTGAAATATTTTTCACCAGCATGGTAGGGCCAGTGGCCATGAAGGGCAGACAGAGAATCCTTGAAGATGGTGAAAGAGGATGAACACCAGGTACTAAAGACCTCGAAATTCCTTGAAAAGCTTGTTCAAGAATCTGACTAAGAAAGAGCAGGATAGACACAGAAAGATTGCATTCATCTGGGGAACATAAAGCAACAAAATGGGAGACTAATACCCAGGAATGGCCAAGATTAGTACCAGGAATTTTGCTCCATGACTTGGAGGCCAGCACACGTGCTAGGGGAAAAGGAAGCTCAGATAGAGAAGAGAGCACCAAATAAAGGGTGCTGTGAAGACCCTCCCAGGGTGGGAGAGACATGCTGAAAGTGGTCTGTGGACCAAACATGATTGCCACTCAATGCCTCTCTTGCAGAGCACAGTACCCAAAAGAAGAGAGAGAGAACAGGGGGGAATGCCCTGCTACAGAGGCAGGGTGGAAGGGGGGGGATGGGGGGTGGGAGGGATGCTGGGACCGGTAGTGGGGGAGGATGGGCACTGGTGGAGGGATGGGTACTTGATCATTGTATAACTGAAACCCAAGCACAAAAATTTGTAAGTCTATAACTGTACCTCATGCTGTTTCACTAATAAAAAAAATTAAAAAAAAAAGAATCTGGCTGACTAGAGCAGCAAGAAAGGGCATTCTCATCTGACCTCTAGTCCTCAGTTGTATGTTTAACCTCTGGCAAGCCACCTGCTGGTTCTCAATTCCCCTGTTTACAATGGAGTTTTTTTTTGTTGCTGTTGTTTTGTTTTGTTTTGTTTTGCTTTTTGGGTCATACCCGGCGATGCACAGGGGTTACTCCTGGCTCATGTACTCAGGAATTACTCCTGGTGGTGCTTGGGAGACCATATGGGATGCTGGGAATCGAACCTGGGTCGGCCGCGAGCAAGGCAAACGCCCTACTTGCTGTACTATCGCTTCAGCCCCTACAGTGGAATTTTGAAGGAAAAGAGACTGGCAGTTTGGGAAGAGAAAAAGTTTGGCATAGAATCTTGGTTCTACCACTTGCTAACTGCAGTGTCTTCCTTGTCTCTCTGTGAGTAAATTGGTTAACAATCTTGATTAACAAAATATAAACAGACAAGGCTTAACCCCTAAGAGCATATTAGTAATCTCTTTTGCAAGGGCTTAATGGCTCCAGGGTGAGGTACAACCATCTTCACTAGCTTTCTTCTAAGGAGACGTCTTTTGATCATTTGTAGCAAATTATTGATAACAAGCAATGCAGAATAAATTATTGAGGGTCTGCTATAGGGGTATTGGAATATTGAATGTCTATAGCAAATCGCCAGGAATAGCCCTGTAACAAGAAATAAATAAAATGACAAAAAGAAAAGAAAAGAAGAGAAAAGAAAAGAATCTTGATTCTACCACTTGCTCACTGCAGACACTTCTTCCTTGGCTCTCTGTAAGTTTCCTCCTCTATAAAACGACAATAATAATATAAGATCTTTTTATAAGAGTTTCTGAATTAGAACTCAAAAGGATTGACACCAGCCCTCCCCACCCCCCGCCACCCAAAGTAGAGAATCATGGGGAAAAAAGAGAAAGATAACCAGAGGGTTATGGGGGGGAAAAACTGCTTAAAATTTGGCATTTATGGGTTCTGTGCATTATTCTAAAAATAATTTAAAAGCTTCTAATATTCACTTTAAATGGAACTCATAGAATGTGTGTTTGCATTACCTAGAGAACGGGGTGGGTGCTGCTTGTCGAGATGTGTGAGACAGAAGACAATGACACCTATAAAATCATTAACAGCATCTCTTTAAATGGTTTTGGGGGCTGGAGAGGCAGCACGGAGAGTGGGGTGCTTGCCTTGCAGGGGGCTCGCTGGCCCGGGCTTCACTAGCGGATAGACAACTGCTCCCAGGGGCTGTTTCTCCACTCCTGGTTCCGAGAGAGCACCCGCCTTTCGCACACCCTGGCAGGCCAGCCTGACCTCAGCTGCTGGGGGGCCCTCCGTGGACCCGAGATGTGACACACTCTGCTGTCAGGCTTCTGGGAAGCTCTGGAGCCTGAGGACAGTGGGGGACCCTGCAGGATTAATTGCTTCTCTGGTTCCCGGCAGGGAGGAGCTGGGGCCCAGGCAGCTCCTTTTGGTGAAGGAGTGGAGGGGAAGGCAGGCAGGAAGCAGCCTCTGGGGCTCAAGGGACCCAAAGGAAACTATGGTGGCAGGGAAAGGCTTATGAAGGGGGGGGACAATGGTGGGATGGTCAGTCTAAGGGCCTCTTTCCACATGCATTTTTCTGATTTTTTTTTTCTGATCCATCCTGCCACTTTATGCCACTTTATCTCTCTCTCTCTCTCTTTTTTTTCTTTTTTTTTTTTTTTTGCTTTTTGGGTTATACCCGGCAGTGCACAGGGGTTCCTCCTGGCTCTGCACTCAGGAATTACTCCTTTTGGTGCTCAGGGGACCATATGGGATGCTGGGAATCGAACCCGGGTTGGCCGCCTGCAAGGCAAACGCCCTGCCTGCTGTGTTATCACTCCAGCCCTCCACACTGTGTCTCTTAATTGGTGCATTTAGCCCATTAATATCCAGAGATTATTGTTATAGGGTTTTGTCCCAACTTTCGGCAGAAGTTTGGTGTATTTAAGGGGCTTGTCTTAAAGTAGCTCATTTAATTTTCCTTGTAACCATGGTTTTGAGTCTATGAAGTTCCTGAGTTGTTTGTTCCTGAGCCGTGTGTTGGTCCTTCAGATATGAATGAGAGTCTGGTGTAAAGTATTCTTGGCGAGGTGTTTATTTCATTGAGTTTTTTCACTATATCCCCCCCCACTGTCTTCGGGCCCTGAGGGTTTCATCAGACAAGTCTGCTGTAAATCTTAAGGATGCTCCTTTGTAAGCAGTTTCCTTCTTTGATCTTGCTGCTTCCAGTATTCTATCTCTATGCTTTTCATCATTTTGATTAGGATGTGTCATGGAGTGTTTTTATTTGGATTTCTTTTAGCCGGTGCCCTTCGAGCCTCCTGAATCTGGGTGCATGCCCCTTCAGCTGTGGGAACTTCTCCGCAATTTTGGCTTTGACAGTTGCATCTTCCACATGCACTTCAGAAGGAAGTGGCCGGCATATAGAGGTGGTCCAGGAGGCTCTTTTGGCCCTACGCCCTTTTATGGCTGCCTCTCCGTTCTCTTTTCCGTGGAGATTTTTGGGTTCCTGCAATATATTTTGCTCTTGGAGTGCCATTCAGTATTAATTGGGCAGTTTCAGCTGCTCCTGGCTGCATGGTGCTAGAGTATTGCGGAGAAGACAGGCGTCACCACATACCAGCACCGACGGAGGTGCCTTTACGAAAATCTCATTGGGGCACCTAGGAGAGCAGGGCCTGGCATCCAGCAGGGAGGGCAGGAAGAGTGAGTGGTGATGTCACTCAGAATCGGGGAAGCACTTCACCTCTTGAAGTCTCTGCTTTCTGGTCTGTAGGATGGGGTTGTGGCAGCGCCCACATCCCTGGGAAACTGAGGGCGAAAGGAGAGTCGGGAGGCCAGAAGGTTATGTGTGCCCAACACAGTGTTGTTCCTGGGCACTTTCTCTTTGGGGGAAGGCACATGGGTGGATTTGCTCACTGTTGCCAAGGCCCCACAGAAGATGTGAGCGCAGCATCTGCAATGCTCAGAGGATGAGGCAGGAAGAAGAGAAAACCCACTCAGTGATGGGACAGGGGGCCAGGGAGAAAGGGAGAGAGAAAGAGGATGGGAGGGAGAGAGAGGAAAAGAAAGATCACTCCTGACAGGTGTGCAAGACCATATGCAGTGCTAGGGATTGAGCCCAGGCAAGCTCCCTACCTGCTGAATGATCACTCTGCCCCCCATCCCCCGGACATTCTTTATTCCCCAAATATTTTTGGATAATGTCCGGTGTACACCCAGCAGTGCTCAGGGTTCACTCCTGGTTCTGAGTTCAGGGGTCATTTCTGGTGGTGCTTGGGGGAACCAAACATGGTGCCAGGGAACTTAACCAGAGTTGGGTACCTGGAGGCAAGCACCTTAACTCCTGTACCAGTCCAGGGGGCCCAAAAATAATAGATCAATTATATTAAACTTAAGAGTAAAATTGAGACCATCATCTATTCATGGAAAGGCACCGTTGAAAAGCAGTGGGAAGGAGGGTCCCTTTCTCGCCACATCCGCGCCAGCACCGGTTGCTTTTGTTCTTGTGGATGTGGGCGAGTCTCTGTGGTGTGAAATGATATCTCATTGTTGTTTTGATCTGCATCTCCCTGATGATTAGTGATGTGGAGCATTTTCTCATGTGCCTTTTAGCCATTTGGATTTCTTCTTTAAGAAAGTTTCTGTTCATTTCATCTCCCCATTTTTTGATGAGGTTGGATGTTTTCTTCTTGTGGAGTTCAACCAGTACTTTGTATATCCTCGATATTAAACCACAACACCCAAGAGAAGAGCGAGAACAAAAGGGAATGCCCTGCCACAGAGGCAGGGTGGGATGGGGGGTTGGGAGGGTGGGAGGGATACTGGGATCCGTGGTGGTGGGAAATGGGCACTGGTGGAGGGATGGGTATTTGATCACTGTATAATTGAAACCCCAGCACAAAAATTTGTAAGTCGACAGCTGTACCTCATGGTGTCTCGCTAATAAAAATTAAAAAACAAGCAACGGGAAAATTAGGAGCAGAAGCAGATAGCTAGAGGCAGCACCACTGAGTGACCCATCCTGGGAGCTGGGCAAAGATGAATAGGTCATAAATCATAAAGTTATGACAAGAAGAGAGCAGAGAGCCAGACCCATCTTGCTGCTTGAGCGGGAATAGAACAGGACTACAGAAACAATTAGTAAGTGTCTTTCTGGAACTTACAGTCAAATGGATTAATCATTGGTTTTACCAATCAGTACGTATATTAGCAACCATTGTGTCTGTCAGATGAGAAAACTTCATCCACAGAATCAGGGTACCCTGTATATAACCTTTATAAGCTCGGTTTGAATGAAGCACAGGGTTTGACCCTTTTGATATTAGTCAGATTGAGTTCACATGCATAATTCCAGCTGGCTGACCCTCTAATTTCTCATGTTTGTATTTGTTTCCAGGTCAGATTTCTATTCTAGAAAAAGTGGAAAGGGAAGAAGCAGACAGGAAGAAGATATCCAGACTCTGTATGCTTGACAAAGAACGCAGAACAAGAGTACAGAACAGTCTCTGAGACTCTCTTTCTCATGAGAAAGTTAGATCCTTCTACAGAGAAATGGGCAAAAGGATTGAATCGTACTCCACCAAAACGGATGTCAAAATGAGCACTGGACACAAGCGTTCCCTTTCAGGAGGGAATGGGAAAATGCAGCGAAAAATGGCGTTTTCCTGCTGTGCCTCACACACCTTTTAGCCATAATGACTACAATATTTAAGAATCGAGAAAATATCAACTTTTGGTTGGAATGTAGAATAACCGGCACTATTACCCACTGCTAGTGGGAGACTAAATTGATACAATCGTTTGGAAAACCTGTTTGCCTGCATCTACTAAAGCCCAACTTTTGCATATCCTATGACCGAGCAATTTTACTTCTTGGTATAAATCCAAGAGAAATACATACATATGTGCACCAGGAGACTTGTAAAGGGAAGTTTATTGCAGCACTATTTGTATTAGTCCCAAGTAGAAACAACCCAAATGCTCGCCATGGAAGCTCGGCTAAATAAATCTTGGCACATTCATAGAGTAGAGAACTAAGCACCCTTGATAATGAACTAACCACAGATACATAAAAAAAAATAGATCAATCTCCCTAACATCATTTTGAGTAAAAGAAGGCAGACACAAACAAACGCATTAGCATGTGAGGTTCCCTAAATGAAAAGTCCAACAGCTGGAAAAACTAATATTAAGGGGTGGTTATTCCTGGCAGGGGTGGGTGTAGGAAGTAGAGAAGTAGGACTACATCTCCTGGACATGGGGGTGGTGTCTCTTGAATTCAGTGCTGGTTACACGTGTGTATTCGGTTTGGGAAAATTCATCGAATGGCATACTATGGTTGTAGTTATGTTTTGATGGAATGGGTGTGAAAATATGTAGGAGGAAGGTTGTGAGGGGAGAACTCAGAGTCAAGGAAGTGCCCCGGTCTTCACAGGTTGTCCGTTCTGCATCCTAGTGTTTGCCAGAGTCCTGTGGGCGACCTGCCAGAAGGACCCCACTTCTTTGTCGAATAAGAAAACTGGGATCTCTTTCTCCTTATCTACTCTTGGAAAATGAGAATTTCTTTTCCCATTCCTCCCTGCTAGCGACTTCCTCCTTTGTGGTGCCTTTCTTCCCCTCCAGGAGCTCAGCGCCTTTCTGTTTATTTCCATCCAGAACTCCCTTTCAAATCCTGGGCCCCAAAGGCCAGACAGGGAGGGGCCCTGGCTTCCACCTTGTGAATCCCACCGCCCTCCTCCTGAGTTCTGCAGGGGGAGCATGAAATATTTAAAAGCTCAAATTGAAATCCTGTTAGTGCCAGGTCTTGTAAAACCAACTTCTTCAGCCCCAGAACATCAGTATCTGTTTGCTGGTATCACTTAGGGGCCCCGGCTTTCCAAACCATTGACTGAACCTTTCTGTCAATCCAACACTTTTAGGGTAATTTAACTTAATAATACCTTTGTCGGCACTGGCGCCTTTATCTGAAGGGTGATTACCATAGAAGTTATTTTAGGTTGTTTAATGGAATGTAGTAAATTCTCAATTGACAGGGCAGAGCCTTGGAATGGCTTTTCAAAGTGTTTACCTTTCAAAAGCTTCCCCCTCACTTTACCAAACTTACTACTTTGAGCCTGTGAAGACTTCATAAATTATTAGCAATTGTTCTCCTCACCCCCCCTCCCTGTTCACATGCATCATTAATTCTTTGTAAAAAGTTCAAACTGTCCGGGCTTAATTGTTATCACTGGGAGAACTGCTGGAAATGGATGCGGGCTCTATTATTTCTGTCAGAAATTTTGACTTATTGCACTGGATATTTTACCCATCACATCATATTTTCCGTAAAAGAGAATGAAAAAGAAGAAGGGAGCAGGGAAAAGGAACATAAATGCTTCTCCTTGAAACAATAATAATAATAATACATAGATTTCTGGGGAGAAAAGTCAAGGATCCAGGTGACAAAATAATAGTTCCAATCTCCGCAAGAGAGAGGAGGAGGACAGCATTGAGGGGAAGTTTATATGATAAATTGTGTTGGCTTGAACTGTAATTTTCTTTTAAAACGGGAAGATCATATCATCCCCCAAGTCTAGTATTTAATAATTCGGAGATGTTGAAATTCTATGTGTCCAACTTCCCAAGATATTGAAATTATTATTTTTTTTTTTAGGATGAACTTGATTCAGCAGTTCACTAGCCAGGACTGATTGTAGAATAATAAAAGATGTTGAAAGTTTAGAAGTAGCTGACCTCTGGAACAGCTGCGGGTGTGTGAGCACTGCCAGACAGCTCATGGATATCACCTCCTTTAATCCTCATGCCCTGCTAACTGTGGCACTAGTATTAGCTTCAATTTATAGCTGAAAAGCACATGGAGAAGTTCAGTGTCTAGCTCAGGGACACACAGCTGGAAGGTGGTCGAATTAAGCTTTGAACCCAGGGAGCCTATGCTCATTAGCTTGGAGCTTAAGTATCTTGTTTTCCATCTCAAGACCTTGCCAATGGCTCTTTTGCTCCAGCTGGGTCCAACAATGCCTGGGAGCTCACTAGCATGCCTATACCAGAGAGCATAGTTTGAAAGGTGACCCCAGGGTCCCTAAGAAAGGTGCCTTCTTCCTCTTCCAGCATCTTGTCATCCTCAAGGATTCAGTCCAAGGGGTGGATTTCTTAGGTGATCAAGGCAAGAAGTCCAGTGTCTGGGGCTCTGAGCACAGAACAGTGTCCTCAAGACATTTCTAACTAGATGGCAACGTGGGTCAGTCAATGGTTTCCTCCAGGTCAAATCATCTAGGTCAGCCCTGAGGTCCTGACCGCATCCTGGATTCAGACTCTTCCCTGCTTGATTGGCAGTAAGAGTCGCTAGAAACAAAGGAGGTGGGCGAGTCACCTAGATCCTAGTATGTTGAGCAGAGATGGTCCAGGCGGTGGTCTCTGAGGTTGTCATGCTTGGGAGGGAGAGAGGAAGAGAAGGGGCACCAGCCTCTGTTCGCACACCTCCAGTCTAACTTCTTTGCATATGCACGAGTGCTATTTTTGATTTGTGCTTTCACTCTTTCCCGCACAGGAAGCAGCAGAGAGACTGATTCCAGGGCAGTTTGTACCAAGCTTTTGTGTTCATCTCTCTCCTCTGCTATCAGTAGAGTCACAGCAACACTTGAAATGGACTCTGAGGGGAGTCTTTACACCATGACAATGGGCCTATCCTCTATGAGAGCACTGCACTGCACTGTCCTCCCGTTGTTCATCGATTTGCTTGAGCGGGCACCAGTAACGTCTCCCTTGTGAGACTCGTTAGTGTTTTTGGCATATTGAATACGCCACGGGGAGCTTGGCAGGCTCTGCCGAGACACTTACATTTTCACCAGCAACCCACTGGACTGTTTTGCCAACACACATCCAGCATCGAGCTTTGGTCTTTATTGGGTGTTCTATGTGTCTCAGACCTTTCATTTTTCTTTCAAGAGTAGAATTAATATAAAAGAAGTTAGCTCCATCTGTATTACTTTCCATGAGCCCATTCATTCGCTTCCTGATCCAGAAATATGGTCCCGTCCCAAACTTGGTGTGGATCATGTTTTAAAAATATTTTTACTACATATGTGTCCATAAATAATACATGGTATTGTTTTGCATATTCTTAGATTTATATCCATCATATTATACCATATGCATCTTTCCACAACTTTTATTTTTAAGTACATTTTATGTTTTTTAAAAAGGTTTATACATGTTGATGTATGTAATGCTTATCACTCATTTTAATTTCTATATGGGATTTTATTGTATTAATATACCAACTGTAATTTCTTCTTTTATTCCATTAAGGAGCGTGTAGATTTTTCCCAGCGTCTGTACGCATCTCTTGGTGCACATATGAAAGAGTTTTTAAGGTATATGCTAGGAAGTAGAATTTCTAGGTGCATGGTTACGCATATTATAATTCTACAGGGCATTGCCAAATTGTTCCCCAAAATGGTTGTACGAATTTACACTTCTACCAGTAGAGTTCTTGCCAACAATTGGCATTGTCAGATGGCTTAATATTTTCCAATCTGATGGGTGTAAAATGATATCTCTTTGTGGATTTAATTTGCATCTCCCTGATTACTGGCGGGATACTACATCTTTCCATATGTTCATTGGCCATTTATTTTTCTCTTTTGTCAATTACCTATTCATTTTTATGCCATTTCCCCGATCGCGTTATTTGTTTCTATTTGGCAAACCAGTGAAAATATATTCTTATTACTAATACTTTGTGATTCTATGAAGTGCAATTTTTTTCCTATCAGTAGGAATCTTGTCTTTCAATGTTGTATGGGATATTAATTTTTATTTTATGATTTGTATCTGATTTAATTTATATAGTCCATTCCGAAGGAACAAGATATTGTCTTAGAACTCATCGCACAACTTAAAAAGTTTTATTTTCCTAGTAGACCTTTAGTCAACCTATAATTTATTTTTTGTATAATGTTTTAGGTAGGGATGGAATTTTGTTTTACTCACGATTAGATAGATATTAGATATATAGTAGAAATATATGTATTTATTTATCATTCTCAGGAGTGTTTTGTATTTTTCGTGAAATGTTTTCTCTCCTTGCTTATTAGATTATATTTCTGGATATTTAATGTTTTAAATGCTATTATAACTTCATAATTTTCTCATGTTTTGTTTTCTATTTGTTTATGTTGGTTTATAGATGTATAAAAAGATCTTTGTATGTTGACCTTGTATTTGTGACATTGCTAAGTTGAAATAGTAAATGATAATGGTTTTTAGATTATTCTGGATTTTTTTCATGCACAATGATGTCAACAGTGAATAAAGATAATTTTATTGCTTCACACCCAATTCTTTTTTTTTTAATTTTTATTAGTGAAACACCATGAGGTACAGTTGTAGACTTCCAAATTTTTGTGCTTGGATTTCAATTATACAATGATCAAATACCCATCCCTCCACCAGTGTCCGTCCTCCACCACCATGGGTCCCAGTATCCCTCCCACCCCCCCATCCCCCCCAACCCCCCCAAACCAGCCTGCCTCTGTGGCAGGACATTCCCTTTTGTTCTCTCTCTCCTTTTGGGTCCTGTGGTTTGCAAGAGAGCCATTGAGTGGCAATCATGTTTGGTCTATAGTCTACTTTCAGCATGCTTCTCCCATCCTGGAGGACCCTCCCAACACCCTTTATTTGGTGCTCCCTTCTCTATCTGAACTCCCTTTTCCCCTAGCATGTGTGGCTGGCCTCCAAGCCATGGAGCAAACCTCCTGTCATACCCAATTCTTAAGCCTTTATTCGTTTTCTTTCAGTTTCTCTGGTGAGTGCCCCTGTACACTGCTGATTAGAACTGCTGAGAGCAGTCATTCTTGTCTCTTCCCTGTTCTGTGGGAAAACCTTTCGATATTTTACCACTAAGAACAATGTTATATTTTAGTATTTAAAATCAGATTGGGATATCCTCTATTTCTAATGAGAAGTTTTCATTACAAGCATACATTATAGTCAGATGATATTCTACATCAAAAGACATGACCTCTAAGTAACTGTGTTGCAAACCATATTGTGCCAAAGGAGAAAGAGAAAGAAGAAAGTTAGGTGGGGAAGGGGAGTAGTGGGAGATGGTGGGAGGGAAAACGGGGACGTTGGTGGTGGAAAATGTACAATGATGGAGAGATGGGTGTTGGAACATTTTATGACTGAAACCCAATCTGAATAGCTTTGTGACAGTCTATCTCATGGTGATTCATTCACTTGATCACTTGATACCCTGTTACTCATCGATTTACTCAAGCGGGTGCCAGTAACATCTCCATTCATCCCTGTTGCATGCTAGCGTAGCCCAGTGGCATCTGCTCGTTCTAGGAATATGCAGAGCCTCAAACCGATCATTCAGGGTCTTGACAAAGAAGTCTGACCATCTTGTAGGTGGGAGTCCATGCGATCTTTTGACATCCTGTGGAATCCAGTCAGTAATGGCTCTAGTCCAGTGGTCGTCTTTAAACCTCATTATGTGTACAGCCCATCATTAAAGGAAAAAAAAGGAGAAAAAAAGGACATAATCATACAATTATTCTCTCTTTTCTGGAGAAGTGGAACTTCCGTGAACTGATCTGCACCATTGTATGCCTGGGGGAAAATTAATTGGTTATGATGTATTATAATTTTAATGTATCCATGGAATTGATTCACAAACTTGTTTTTTACAAGTTGTAATAACAAAGACTTCATTGAATTTACTTGGGCCTGTTGTTGAAAATCAGCTCATCCAAATACATGTGGACCTAGACTCTTAATTATTTTCTCCCTCTGAGTTGACTTGGGCCGGAACGAAAGCATAGCAGGTAGGGCGTTTGCCTTGCACGCAGCAGATCCAGGTTCGATTCCTCCGCCCCTCTTGGAGAGCCCAGCAAGTGACAGTGTTCTGCCCGCACGGTGAAGCCTGGCAAGCTACACGTAATGTATTCAATATGCCAAAAACCATAACAACAAGTCTCACAATGGAAATGTTACTGGCGCCGCTCTAGCAAATCGATGAACAACGGGAGAACAGTGACAGTGAGTTGACTTGAAATAGAGTTGGCACAGAACATTGTGTAACTTTAAGATGTACAAACTATCTTTTGCCACTTCTGGCAGTACTTAGGGCTTACTCGGCTCTGTGCTCAGGGATCTTTCCTGGAGGGCTCAGTGGACCATTTGGGGTGCCAGAATTGAACCTGTGTCTGCAGTACTCTAGCTCTGGCTCCCAAGGTGTACAAACTCTTAATATGATCCGTTTGCAAACTGCAATTGACTACCACCGTGGCATTAGCTACCACTTCCACTTTTGTGGTGGGAACATTTGAGATTTATTCTCTTAGCAGCATTCAAGTCTCATGATCACGATCACGATCATCCTGTTGTTTGTCGATTGCCTCGAGCAGGCACCAGTAACGTCTCTTCTTCCTAGCCCTGAGATTTTAAAAGAGCCATATTCAATGCTCTTTCAGGGTTAGGAGAATGAGACCCATCATTGTTACTGGTATTCAGCATATTGAACATGACACGGGAAGTTTGCCAGACTCTGCCGTGCGGGCAGGATACTTTTGGTAGCCTTCCAGGTTCTCCAAAGGAAAAATAAGATAATAAGATGTCTTATCTTCCAGGAGCTGGGTTTTATAGTCTCTGCATCTTGGCCGTTGATGGGATCAACCTGGCGCTGGAGGCAGCTGGTGAGTGTGACGCCTACCTACTGGAAGATGGGGGATCTGGGTGGAGAAGGCCCAGTCCCGATCCGAGCAGGTTTAGAGATCTCAGCCTTGGGACCCGCATGCCTGGGTTCCTCTGCCAGTTCCTTCATGCTTGAGGCTTGTCTGGACATGTGAAGAGTGGTCTCAGCATGGCTGTGGCTGGTTCTGGAGGTCTTTGGCTGCTGGGGCTCTGCTGGCGGGGGAGGGGGGGCGGCGGGAGGGAAGCTCAACCCGCCTCCCTCCAAGGGACCCTGGTGAGGACAGCCGGGCGTGGGGGCAGGAGACTCTGTGATAAGGATGGCGTGGAATTAGTAGCTTTAATCACTGTATTGTACATCAGATTGTTGATCCTGCTTATCCTCAAACTACAAGTTTGTCTCTTTGATCAGTATTTCCCTTCCATCCCTGCCCTCACAACCCTCAGATAACTACCACTCTACTTTCTGAATCTCTGAGTTTGCATTGCTTAAAATCCATGTGTAAGGGATATCTTAATTTTTTCTTTTTATCTCTTTTTTATTTTTTTTTGTTCTGTGGTGGATGTGGAAGTGGGGCATGCCTGGGCTACTCCTGGCTCAGTTCTTGGGCATTGCCCCCATAGTGCTCCAGACGGGAACCATGTGGTACAAGGGAACAAACCCGGTATTCCCATGTACAGATCAGCCTGTGGAGTTATCTCTCAGCCCCATATTATTTTTCTCAAATTTTATTTTATTTGTGGGCTGGAGCAATAGCACAGGGCTGGAGTGATAGCACAGCGGTAGGGTGTTTGCCTTGCACGCAGCCAACATGGCCGACCCGAGTTCAATTCCTCCGCCCCTCTCGGAGAGCCCGGCAAGCTACCGAGAGTATCTCGCCCGCACGGCAGAGCCTGGCTAGCTCCCCGTGACGTATTCGATATGCCAAACACAGTAACAACAAAGTCTCCAATGGAGACTTTACTGGGCCCGCTCGAGCAAATCGATGAACAACGGGAGGGCCTTCTATTTTATTTGTATAAAGTTGTTCACAATAATTCATTACATTTAATATTCAAACACCAATCCCACCACAATGGCACCTTCCCACTACCATATTTCGAATGTTTCCACCCCAAGTCCCAAACTGTGTCCCCCAAAGCAGAGCAAAACAATTAATTTTGTATCTCAGAGCCTGGCAAGCTCCCCGTGACATATTCGATATGCCAGACACAGTAACAACAACGTCTCCAATGGAGACGTTACTGGACCCGCTCGAGCAAATCGATAATCAACGGGAGGGCCTTTATTATAAATAATGTGCTAAAAATGGTCCAATAAGGTTTCCTTAAAGGAAAGTGTGTGAAGATTGTTGTACTTCATCCTGGAGCCATTGAGCCCTTGTATAAGAGATTACAAACATGTTTGTTAAGCCCAATCAATGTTGTGTGCTACTATTGGTACATCGGTGGGGTAGAGTATGAGAGGTTGGCATCAATGAATGTGTGCTCCAGGAATTCTAAAATTTAGAATACGATTATAGCGCAGATTCACTTGTGGGTAAGGCCTATGTCGCTCTCTTCTGGGAGCTTTTTTCTGAGTCTCTGGATCATGGCTGTTTGTAGAATAACACTGCCACAGGGAGCTTCAGGTTTATTGGGTTACACCCATCACCATGCTCCCAAGTCACTCCCATTCCTCTCTTTATCTGTAAACTCTCTTCTGTGCTCTCCTCCCCAGCCAGTTAATCACCTTTTCTCCCTAATCAGATTCTGTTAGCTTGTGAGATCAGATCCTTCTAAGGACACTGAACTTGTATTGTAAGGTATGTCCTTTGCATAGTTTACCTTAAAGCAATGTCCTTTCTGTATGGACACAGGAAGACAGTTAATATTATGCTTTGTAACTTGGAAGTTGATTGACTCCGAATAATATTTACTCCTGGGCATCTGCTTTCTTGACTCAGTTGCCCTTAGTTCCTAGCACCCCAAAAGCAGGGTCCCGATGAGGGACTGAATGGACTCAGGGAAAGCTACCCTGGCATCAAAATGGGCCAGGTCAAAGCGCCACAATACTCAACTATAAGTTGAGGCCATGATCATGGACAAATGCTGTCATGATCCAAAAGTAAGTTACGACGAGACTAGGACCCTTCTGGGGCTAGGAAGACTAACCTGGCCTGAGGACTGTAATATCTATATCTATCTATCTATCTATCTATCTATCTATATATATCTATATATATATATATATATATGAGATGTTGGTGCGTAGACAACGAAGATAGAAACTGAAGGCAGTGAGCCACATCTATTCAAATGTAAACATCCGATTTGGGTTGTTAGGCATTCGAATGAATCAATGCTCTTGGCCAAGTTTGTGTTGACAAGGACACCGACGCCTCCAACACCTCTTTTATCGCATGTTCCGAGGAACAATTCTTCTCCAGTGTCGAAAACGGCATGGTGAGATTCGTGCCTTCTTGTCTCCGTCAGACCAATGATGTCGTACTTGATCATTCGCGCTTGTACCATCAGGTCCTTGATGGATGCATCTGATGCTAGCGTACGTGCATTGAAAGTACAGACGATCATTTTTGTCTTCCTTCGTTGTGGCAGCCTAGGTCGGCCTTGAGATTTTGTTGGCCTCTCCTTTCTCATCCTTCTCAGTGCTGCCATGTCGGTGAAGCCTTCAGGGTCAGGTGAATGAGACCAGTTGTAGTTACTGGTTTTGGCATATCGAATACACAGCGGATAGCTTGCCAGGCTCTTCCGTGCGGGCGGAATACTCTTGGTAGCTTGCCAGTCTTTCCGAGAGGGATAGAGGCTTTTGGGGCGACCTCTAATCACCCTAAGAACCAAACTGTAAGTTTATCTCTTACTGTGCTCATACAGAATGACATTGCTAGAAATATTAGAAGTAGACTTACTACAACTATTTAAGTAGATTACTAGCTGAGGAAAGAACACACCCTTGTTGGGATTCCACCCTTGATAAGATCTCCTAGTAATCTGGAATAAATCTCTTTAGATGTGATTTAATCCTTGAGCTAATCTCCTTGAGGAGTGGTCTTACCTCTCTTTGCTGATTTGTTAATGTTCAACCCACCTTTGTGTCACCACCCTACGTGATTGCTATATAAACTAAGACTGTAAGCTTGAAGGGGGCTGGGGGCTGAAAGGGGCTGGGGGCTCGAGAGAGCAGAGACTGAGGCTCAGACTGAGGCTCGGGCAGAGGCTCAAGATTGGAATAAACTACAGTGGATACCGACCAGCCTGGCCCTCATTTGTTCCTTCACCTGCCCGTCGCCATCGACCTCCCTGGGGTGGGGGAAACGACTCGAGACTATGAAGACTATGAATGTGGGCAGTGGGAGAGATAGAGCGCCGCCGCCCAACCCTTCAGAAAACACACAGCTGTTGTTTAGACTATATGGCACCAGGGGCAGTTTGTGGGTGTGACTGCCAAGCTACTGGTAAACTTGAGAGATGGGGGAAGGAGACCCATTCCCGCTCTGAGCAAACTTGGAGATTTCAGTAACTGGTCCTGTATATCTAGTTTTTCCCACAGATTCCCTCATGAGTGAGGCTTGTTTAAGCCTGTTGGAGAGTGGCCTTGAGCATGGTGGTGGTTGGTTTCTGGAGGATTTTGGCTGCTAGGGCTCTGTTAGGGCACAGAGGGAAACTCACCCGCCCCGCTCCAAGTTGCCCTGATGAAGCAGCCCCATATTTTCTATCTGGCTTATTTTACTTAACATTATGCCCTCAAGATCCATCCAAGTTGTAGTAAGTGGCACTACATGTTTAAACATACCTAAACATGTGAATGTTAGTCACAACGAAATATGAAATGAAATAGAAATATGAAATGGAATAGTCATAAAATAGAAATATGTGTGATCTAAATTATAAAAGTTATTGGCATGAATTTTAATAATATTGTCTTTTATATTTTTAATTTCTGTAGGATCTGTTGTGCTATCCCCCACCTATTACAGATCTTGATAACTTTGATATCCTCATTTTCCTCGTTGGTTTGGCTATAGGTTATCAATTTTATAGTTCTTTTCAGATGATCAGCTTTTGGTTGCTTTGCTTATTACTTATTTGCTTTGTCTTTTATTGCATTTTACTCCCATATTTATTATCCTTCTTTCCACTTATTTGAGATTTAATTTGCACTTATTTTTCTGGCTCCTTAAGGTAGGTACTTAGATAATTGATTTTAGACCCCCTTCTTTCTAATAGAAACACTCAAAGCTATTAATTTCCCTCCAGCCACTACTTTGCTGGTATTAAAATTATGATATATTCTCTTTATTTAATAGTTTTATTTACTTATAATCAATATACAATATATTACGCACTTAAAAGTAGTATGATTTAATGTTCTGACATGTGTATTTACCTTTAAAATCATTACTGCAGTAAAGATAAATGAGCATATTTATCACGCTCAAAGTATTGTACTCTTTTCAAATTCCATCCTTCCAACCAAACTCTGATTTCTTTTGCATTGTAGTATGCTGTATAAACAAGGTATTGTATTAATTCTGCATGTACTTTTCTGAGGGGGAGGGTTTTGCACCAGACCCCCCCCCCCAGTGCTCTTAAGCTTCTCCTGACTATGCTCAGGGGTCGTGCTTGGTGGTCCTCAGGCAACCAGACGTGGTGCCAGGCATTGAACAGGGGCCACTTACACGGAAGGCAAATGATATCTCGGATGCTATTTCTTTGGTCTCATGCATGCAGGATTTCATTCTTGTCTCGACACACATTGGAATGATTTTGAGACTCATCTATGATGTCATATGTGTTAATAGTCACTACTGCTGTGCATGACCTTTCGTTACATGGACATATCACAATTGATCCTTTAACTGGCTGATTGCAGTTGGATAGGTTTTAGCTTGGGGCAGTTATAATCAAGCTACATCAACATTTTTGTATGACAATCCTTTAATTTCTTTTAAGTAAAGGACCTAGGAGTGAAATGGCTTGTTCGTATGGCCACGTATGTTTCACTCTTTAATTAATGACCAGATTCTTTTCCAAGGTGGTTACATTACTGGAACAGTGGATTAAGATTCCAGTGACTTAACTTTTGTTTTTGTTTTTTGTTTGTTTTCAGATTTTTGTTTTGGGCCACACCTGGAGTGCTGAGCTGCATCCCCTTGTGGTTCTGGAACTGTGCTAGCCATCAGCATGGGGGTCCTTCATTCAAACCTGTGCTCCAGCCCTTTGAACCACCTGGGGGTGGGGTCCTGCTGGACATAATTGTCAGCAATTGGTGTGGCCTGTCTTTTGTAATCATTTTAGCAAGTGTGGAATGGTGTATTAATGTGGTTTTCACTTGAATTTTCCTAATGACTGTTCACACGTTAAATTTATCAGTATATTTGCTTTGTGATTTCTCTATCAATTATTTGATGAGATGGTTTACCTCTCTATTTATTGCACTTCCTTTCTGATATGTAAATTTTTAGACTCCTTCACAGTTCTGGTTCCAGTTCTTTATCAACTATGTAATTGGCTAGTATTTTTGTGGTTTGTATTTTCCTTATTTGGGGCAATAGGCTTTTATTTTTCTTCTTTTTTTGCCTTTGGGGCTACATGTGACAGAGCTGAGGGCTTATTCCTGGATCTGTGCTCAGAATCACTTGGAAATTGAAGTAGTGCTGGTCACATGCAAGGCAAAGACCTAAATCCTGTACTATCTCTCTGGCCTGGGCAGTATTTTCAAGAGAAAAAGTATGAAATTTCAAGGAGTCCAATTTTTTTTATATGTAAAAACAGCCCATGCTTTTACTATCTTAACTGAGTATAATCCTTGCCTAACAAGTTTCTCAGCATGGCACTAATACCATTTTGTTGTTGTTTTGTTTTGAGACCACACCCAACCATGCTCAAGGGTTGCTCCTGACTCTGCGCTCAGGGACCACTCCTGGCTGGACTCAGAGGAACATATCGGATGCCCGGGATCAAATCTGAGTTGGTTGCATGCAAGGCAAATGCCCTTCCCACTGTATTCTCTCTGGCCCACAATTATCATGTTGGGTTGGATAATGTTGTTGGGGACTCTCCTAAGCATTGTGAAATGTTTAGCCACATCTATGGGTTCTAAATGGCTGTAGAAATTGTCCCCTGGTAAGTTTTGACAAGCAAAATGTCTCCAGATATTCCCAAATGTCCTTGCAGGAAGAGCTGGTCAAAGCAGGATGTGGGGTTGAGGGAAACTGGGGAAATCGGTGATTGAAAAATTAGCACTGGTGAAGGGACAGGTGCTGGAACTTTGTATGACTGAAACTCAATCATGAACAATTCTGTAACTGTGTATCTCATGGTGATTCAATAAAATCACTGGATCACTTGACATCCCATTACTCATCGATTAGCTCGAGCGGGCACCAGTAACGTCTCCATTTGTCCCTGTTGCGTGCTAGTGTAGCCCAATGGCGTCTGCTCGCTCCAGGAACACGAAGGTCCTCAAATCGTTCATTCAGGGTCTTGACAAAGAAGTCTGACCATCTTGTAGGTGGGTGGCCACGTGATCTTTTGACGTCCCATGGAATCCAGTCGGTAAGAGCTCTAGTCCAGCGGTCGTCTCCAAATAGCATTACGTGTCCAGCCCATCTGATTTTTGACTCCTTGGCAAACGAGACAGTGTCCCTGATTCAATAAAATAAATAAATAAATTACAGAAAAAGGAAAACAAGACTGAGAATGAAGTCTCTTACAGAGTAAAGTCCTATGGTAATTTCTGCCTGTTTCCTCTTTTAACCCCTGGGTTCCATTGCAACACCTGTGTGGTTTTATTATCAGAAAAACACTTCCTGTCAGCTAAACTCTTGCTGTAAGATTTCCCTCCTTAAATATTTGTCCTTTAAATTCCCAGCTGCTTTCCCAATCCTCTGCACTCACTAATCTCCTGCATCTTGATCTGGGTAACGTTTTTATTTCCACTGTTATCTGCCTCTCTAACTCTGAAGCTTGAGGAGTGTCCTCTGCTTAGAAGGGAACAAACATGCAATTTCTACCACTTTTGGTTCTGAAAAACATCAGGATTATATTATTTTGGGGGAGGGGGTTATCCCAAGAGGAACTCTGGTAACGCTGAAGCTCGAGGAGTGTCCTCTGCTTAGAAGGGAACAACATGCAATTTCTACCACTTTTGGTTCTGAAAAACATCAGGATTATATTATTTGGGGGGGGGGTTATCCCAAGAGGAGCTCTGGAGTCTGGGGAGCCCCTTTCTGGCAATTCTCTTGTCATCTGGGCTTATAGTTCAACCCAAGAGTCTGAAGATGTGGGGTTGCTTGGGATCTGTGATGTCAAGGTCCACCCAGACTCCCAGTGATGCTCAGGGGACCTTATGGTGATGAGGATCGAAATGGAGTCTGCTGGTTGGAAAAACCTGTACTTTAAGCCTGTACCACCTCTCCAGTGGCAGGACTACATTTTATTGTGTTGCTAACTATCTTTTATTCTATGATACCTAGGGCTGGAGCGATAGCACAGCGGTAGGGCGTTTGCCTTACAAGCAGCCAACATGGCCGACCAGAGTTCGATTCCTCCACCCCTCTGGGAGAGCCCGGCAAGCTACCGAGAGAGTATCTCTACCGAGAGTATCTAACCCTGCATGGCAAAGCCTGGCAAGCTATCCCTGATGTATTCGATATGCCAAAACACAGTAACAACAAGTCTCATGACGGAGACGTTACTGGGCCCGCTCGAGCAAATAGATGAACAACGGGAGAATCGTGACCGTGACCTAGGGATTACATTTGCTATCTGCAGAAATGTTCATTCCTCTACCATTCCCCGAAACCTATATCTGTGAGATGCTCATTTTATGTCCCTTACTTTTTATTTTACCATGTGCGCTGATTCTATTTTTGCCCGAACTGATTCCAATTTCCTGGTGAAATTATTAATCTTTTAGATAATCTCATGTATCACGATCTTCATTTTCTTTTTCATATCAACAATTAGAGTTAGTTGAAAGTCATTTTGTTCGCTGACTGCTCATTCTGATCTAGACCCACTGTGGGTTTGCTTCTAATGTCTGTTCTGGGTTTCTTGCTGCTGTCACGGGATGCGGCAAATTCATATGTCTGGTACGTTCTAATTTTATGGGTCAAATTAAAAATAATTGAACAAATGATGCTGGAAATTCTTCTCTCTTCTTCAAGAGAGCACTTCCCTTAACTCTTTTAGACAGACGGTCACATTCCAACCAATGTTCGGTCAGGGCTTGGCTGCAGTTTTGTGACAATTCTTTATAATTTGCCATTCTTTGTACTGCAGGATTCTCTAGTGTTTTTTTTTTAACCTTTGGTTTTGAGGTCACACGTGGTGGGTTATGGGGCTGACTCCTGGCTCTGTGCTCAGGGATCTCTTCTGGCAGTGCTCAGAGGAATCATTAGTAGTGCTAGAGATCAGACCAGGGTTGGCTGTGTGCAAGGCAAGTGCAACATAAGAGTCTATTGTGCTCTTTGGAAATGTTCATGGAGATTTTTTAGCCTTGTGCATCCTCCCTTTCCACATTTGACTGGTGTCTTAAAGTCCATCCACATCCTGTGGCTTCTCAGTCCCTAATGTCTACTCTAGTTTCATTTGGAATGAAAAGTTTCTGCTGAGCCCATTACCACCACCCGCCTTCTTCTTTGCTTCTGTCTGGGGGAACAAGAATTCTTCTTCTGAGCCTAAGATCAAGAAATGTCCCCGGGGGAGGGGGGGGGGCGGGCTGGAGTGATAGCACAGTGGGTAGGGCGTTTGCCTTGCATGTGGCCAACCCAGGTTCGATTCCCAGCATCCCATATGGTCCCCCGAGCACCACCAGGAGTAATTCCTGAGTGCAGAACCAGGAGTAACCCCTGAGCATTGCCGGGTGTGACCCAAAAAAGCAAAAAAAAAAAAAAAAAAAGAAAAAGAAATGTCCCAGGGGAAAAAAGCGTTACCAATCCTTTTCTCCCTCTTGGTGGTTTTACCTTTTGTCCTGGAATTGGATTCAACGAATCTTTCTCTCCACTCACCCAACATTCTTGATTTTTCTCAAAGTATGATTTATCTAATTCATGCAGTTCCTCTACTTGTCAGCCCAAACTTTGTCCTACTGTTGGGAGCAGAAGTCCTCCCGCTTTTTTGCATGCTGTTCCTCTATGTGGACTCTTGCTGTGTTTTCTTATTAGTCCTATTAATTTGCCTAATTTTTCATTTTTCATTTTTTCATCATCCTGTTATTCGTCGATTGGCTCGAGCAGGCTCCAGTAACGTCTCCTTCATCCTAGCCCTGAGATTATATTCAAGGCTCTTTAGGAGAATGAGACCCATCATTGTTACTGGTATTTGGCATATTTGGTACGCCACGGGGAGTTTGCCAGACTCTGCCCTGTGGGCAGGCTACATTCGATAGCCTGCAAGTTTGTCCAAAGTAGGAATGAGACAATAAGATGTCATAAAAAAAAAGTTCTGATAAGATGTCCTGCGGCCGCGAATGCGGCTGATGGGATTACACGGCACCAGGGGGCCAGGTGGTGGGTGTGACCCCTGCCTACTGGAATTTGGAGGATCTGGGTGGAAGATACTCGACTCCAATCCGAGTAGGCTTGGAGGTCTCGGCCCCAGAACCCGCGTGGCTTTGTCCCTCTGCCAGTACCTTCATGTGTGCGGAGAGTGGTCTCAGCATGGTGGTGGCTGGTCCTGGAGGTCTTTGGCTGCCGGAGCCCTGGTCGGGGCGGGGAGGAAAGCTCAACCCGCTCCCCTCCAAGGGGCCCTGGCGAGGAACACCCAGGCGCGGGGGCAGAAGACTGCACTGTTCTCGTCCGGGATCTGGATTTTATAGTCTCTGAGTCTTGGCCGCTGATGGGATTACACGGCGCCAGGGGGCCAGGTGGTGGATGTGACCCCCGCCTACTGGAATTTGGAGGATCTGGGTGGAATTTGCCTAATTAGTTCCAATAATTTTGTCTAGGAAGTCTCTCAAAAATTCTCTTTAATTCCTCATCAGGTGACAATTTGAATCATAAATGAGGTTGAATGAAAAAAAATTCAGAATATATTTAACTAATTATGTTAATTTGTCTATTTCTTCTACTTCTGTTTTTTTTTTCTGGCCCACACCTAATAATAGTGCTTAGGGTTTAATCCTGTTGCAGTGCTTTCACTCTTGGTTGTCCTAGGGGGGACCCCTGTACATTGCTGAGATGTAACCGGAGTTAGCCGTGTACAAAGCAAGGGTCTAAGCCCCTGTGCTATACCTCTGGTCTTTCTTTTATTGTTTGTTTTTGGGGTCAGACCTGGTGGTGCTCAGGACATACTCATGTCTCAGGGGAACTATTTGTGGTATTGGGGTTGGAATCTGAGTCAGTCACATGCAAATACAAGCCTTTAACCCCTGTACTATCTATCTCCCTGGGCCTGATTACTCTTTTGATGTGTTGGATTGTGCTAACGTTTTCTGATGAGGAACTATCCTTGCATTCCTTAAAGATGCCTACCTTGTAGTATCATATTATTTTAAATGTAGCCGAATTTTATTTGCTCCTTTCTCAGTTCAGAATTTTGCTTCCCTTTTTAAACAAGAGAGATGTCTTCAGTTTATTATTCTTATTGGATTTTTATATAAAGATCAAGTTAGTCTCAAATGGATTTGGATTGCATCTCACTGTTCATTCTTTAAAATCATGCAAAGTTTATTGGATTTATCTGTTCTTCAGAGATTTGATATAAATAGTTTGTCAGATTATCATTTCCCAGGGAATGGACTAGGATAATGAGGAAAGGGAGTGATACAGGTATTTGATACAGTTTTTTTGTGGCTATTAGGAAATTTAACTTACATTTTAATGTCAATTTTGGTCATTCTAATTGTTAGCAAATTACTATCAATAAATAATTTAAATTTTAAAATATATTGGAGTGTACTACTCATTTTATAATAGTTTATAAATATTCTACTTTTCCTCTGTATTGTATATTTCTTGAGTGATAGTACAGCTGGTAGGGCACTTGCCTTGCATGCGACTGACCCGGGTTTAGTTTCTCTGTCCCTCTTGGAGAGTTCAGCAAGCTACCGAGAGTATCCTGCCCACACAGCAAAGCCTGGCAAGCTCCCTGTGATGTATTTGATATGCCTAAAACAGTAACAACAAGTCTTACAATGGAGACGTTACTGGCGCCTGCTCGAGCAAATCAATGAACAGTGGGAGGACAGTGCTACAGTGCTATTGTATATTCCTTAATAAAACATGCTAGAGGTGTTGATTCCTTTTAGTAATTCATTTTAAAAGTTCTTGGTTCTTTTATTATTCTGAAGTTTTAGGATTCTTGATTCTTCTACTGTTCTGAAGTCTTAGGGTTGAAATTTTGGCAGCTGCTCTTCTGGTAGCCAGATTCAAGGATAAAGGGGTTTGTCCAAGGGAGATGATATTATAGCATGTATTAATTGCTTAATGACATTAATTCCTTAGGGACAGGAAAGGACATTATTCACTCTTTAATCTTTGGTGATCAGAACATGTAGAAGTGTTTGGCTAAAGAATAAATAGGATTGGATTATGGAAAAGTCAGACACAAGTAAAACTTTCTTACTTTTTTTCGAATTTTATTTTATTTTTTTGCCTTTTGGGTTACACCTGGCGATGCACAGGGATCACTCCTGGTTCATGCACTCAGGAATTACTCCTGGCGGTGCTCAGGGGGACCATATGAGATGTTGGGAATCAACCCGGGTTGGCCGCGTACAGGACAAATGCCCTACCCAGTCTGCTATCACTCCAGCCCCTTCTTTGTACCTTTTTAATACCCCACTCCACACCTTTCTTGCCTCCTTTCCAACAAGCACACTGGACTCCAGTAGAGATAGGAAGACCAAATCATCTCTGGACCTTTTATTTGTGTCAAACCTGCCTGAAGACAAAATGCCCTGCCTATTGGATTTTTCCCCTCCTAAATATAGAGAATTTGAGAGTAATTCTAGTGGTTGAACAGGGAATGAACTACTTTGAAAGCTTTCTAAAATAGATAAGTACATATCTGTTTTATTGATGCCAGCCAAAGTCAACTGAACTCTACCATGTGTATTCAGCTCAACTTAATTCACACCAATTGCACAGAGATTAACCTGTCTTAACTCAACAATAGCACAGTATAGTTAACACAGTATATTTTGACTCTATTTAGCAAAACTACCCTCACCCAACAGATACAATTCAGCAGACTACTTTGTAGCCCATATAAATGGACTTAACCCTAAAGGTAAAGGTAAAGGTAAAGGCCCTCCCGTTGATCGTCGATTTGCTCGAGCGGGCCCAGTAACGTCTCCATTGGAGACTTTGTTGTTACTGTGTCTGGCATATCGAATACTCTCGGTAGCTTGCCGGGCTCTCCGAGAGGGGCGGAGGAATCGAACTCGGGTCGGCCATGTTGGCCGCGTGTAAGGCGAACGCCCTACCCGCTGTGCTATCGCTCCAGCCCTAAAGTAAAGGCCCTCCCGTTGTTCGTCGATTTGCTCGAGCGGGTCCAGTAACGTCTCCATTGGAGACTTCGTTGTTACTGTGTTTGGCATATCGAATACGTCACGGGGAGCTTCCCAGGCTCTGCCGTGCGGGCAAGATACTCTCGGTAGCTTGCCAGGCTCTCCGAGACAGGCAGAGGAATCGAACTGGGTCGGCCATGTTGGCTGGGACTTAACCCTATGCAAGATAATTGAATTCCCAGTGTACCTTGTTCCTGTTATGCAATAAAATTCAATCAGATGATTTAATAAATATTCTAAACAACTTTTATGTAGGGAGGTACTTTATACATTATATCAAAACCACATCTATTCGATGTCTATTTCTTTTCAGTTTAGCTTCTTAGAATCATGGTCTCTTCAGATTTTTTTCAATCTGAAGAGGGACCAGAAATGCAGAAAACTAGAAACGTCTCATTCATCTTCTTCCTTTCTTTACGGCTCTGAATCCTTGTCACACTTTTATTTTTAAGAACTTTCTGATATCATCTATACCATATTGTGAAGACTTAAGGGCAAGGTCCCTGTGTAATCCATCTGTCTGCCCTCTGTCACTTTCAAGGGGCATTAAGGAAATGTGGTTTATGTATGTGAATAACCAGAAGAAGAAATATGAGAAGCTCATTCAATTTTGAAAAGTCAGAAGAGATTTATTCCTTTTGTCCTCTCGAAGGAATTTCTCAACAGAACTCATGTGCCGGCTTAGATCTGAATCTAGGCTCTGCCACATATGAGCCCGGTGTCCTTGTACAGGTCCCCATACCATGTTGGACCTGCTTCTGGGGTAATATTAAGCAATCTAATCTTTTAAAAATGAATGTGTCATCAGTTAACAATATATAGGATTTCAAGAGTGCATCTTTTTTTTTTTTTTTGCTTTTTGGGTTACACCCAGCGATGCACAGGGGCTTCTCCTGGCTCATGCACTCAGGAATCACTCCTGGAAGTGCTCAGGGGACCATATGGGATGCTGGTAATCGAACCCGGGTTGGCTGCATGCAAGGCAAATGCCCTACCCTCTGTGCTATCACTCTAGCCCCTCAAGAGTGCATCTTTATTTCTCTATTGGAGTATAATTGTTCCCATTTCCACCACCAAAGATACATCAAACCACCTAAAATACCTTTTTACCCATTTCTTCCACCAAACTTCCCTTTGGCAATCACCATACTTTTCTCTGAATCAAGGAGTCAAAATTTTTGTTGCTAGGTCATTTGCCTTAGTTATTCATGTTCCATATAGGAACCAAACCATTGGTAATTATCTTTCACTTCCTTACTCATTGTACTTGGCAGAATTACTTCAAATTCCATCTACTTTGTCCCCAAAGACACAGTTTAATCTTTTCAATGACAGAGTAGAATTCCACAGAATATATATACATACATATATATATAAATGATATAAACACATAGACATCCATACACATACATATAATCACACATACCTATATTCATCAACAAACTACTATATAAATAAACTGTTCTTACTTACTATGTTCTTACAGTGAAAGCAAACTGTACTTTCAGTGCACGTATGCTGGCATTGGATGCATCCATCAGGGACCTGATGGTGCAAATGTGAAAGATCAAGTGCGACATCATTGGTCTGACTGAGACGAGAAGGCATCAACCACATCATGCCATTTTCGACACTGGAGAAGAACTGTTCCTCGGAACATGTGACAAACAAGGCGTCGGTGGTGTCGGTGTTCTTGTCAACACAAACTTGGCCATGAGCATTGATTCATTTGAATGCCTAACAACCCGAATCAGACGATTACACTTGAATAGATATGTCTCACTGCGGGCAGTTTCTGTCTTCATTGTCTACGCACCAACATCCAATTACAATGAAGAAGAAATTGAGAAGTTCTACATGGAGCTGGAAAAGTTCTATAAATAATACCACACCTTCTACAAGATTATTGTCAGTGATTTTAATGCCAAGATAGGACCAAGAAGATCAGCCGAAGAACTGCACATTGGGAACCGTGGCCTAGAATGGAACGGACAGGGTGAGAGACTGTTTGAGTTCATCATGTCGACCAAGATCATCCATGGTAACTCACCGTTCCAGAAGTCCGAATCTAAACATTGGATATGAGAGTCTCCCGGTGGACGGTTCCACAATGAAATTGACCACATCATAGTCAATCGACGGTGCTGCCTGACCAATGTTGCTGTTGTCCCAAAATTCCAAACAGGATCGGACCACTGTCTCCTTCATGCAAAATTCTACTTCATGGAGCGAGGAGAAAGGGCTGCAAAGTTTAAGACGAGAACTCCCAGAACGACCACCAACTGGGAGCTCTTTGGCACTATTGTGGCAACATGGGAAGATGCCATTGTTGACAACCTCGACGAAGAATACGATTGACTGGTTCAGCACCCCCATGATTGTGCAAGGAACGCCGAGAAAGAGATAGCCACAAAAAGACGCCTGTCTTCGAAAACTCTCAAGCTCATTCGCCAACGTGGCTTGGCATGAGCCTCAGGCAACTGCAAGTGAATGTTCGAGCTCACAAAGCAGTGCAGAGTAGCGATAAAGGAAGACCTCAAAGAGAGAAGAGCAGCAGTGCTGGCTGATGCAGCAGAAGCCGGGAAAAGCATTCACAATGCCCACCTGTCCTTCGCCAACTACAAGAACAAGATGACTGCCCTCCAACATCCTGATGGATCTATCACATATTCCAGAAGGGCAACGGAGAAGATTATTCATGACTTCTACTCAGATCTCTTCGATACCCATGTCCACATACCAAATTCCACAGGATGGATATGTCGTTCCCAACATTCTCCCTTCCAATATCCAACACGCCATTTTGTTGGTAAAGAAACGAATAGCACCCGGCCCAGACAAGGTCAGACCTGAACACCTGAAGAACCTGCCGTCGGTACTCATCAATACGCTGGCTCGGCTCTTCACATGCTACCTGTCTGAATGCAAGGTTCCATCCCAATGGAAAACCAGCTG
This sequence comes from Sorex fumeus, assembly GCF_029834395.1. NCBI lineage: Eukaryota > Metazoa > Chordata > Mammalia > Eulipotyphla > Soricidae > Sorex > Sorex fumeus. The sequence goes on along the minus strand of NW_026606089.1, from coordinate 14,494,199 downwards.
GACTGTTCTACTACACAAGAAGAGAGACATCCATGACATTGGCAACTATCGCCTGATCTGCCTGTTGTCTGTCATCTACAAGCTGTTCACTCAAGTCATCCTGAACAAGATTGGCAGAGCATTAGATAAAGGACAACCATGTGAGCAAGCCAGGTTCTGAAAAGGATTCAGCATGATCAACCATATCCACACAGTAACCAAGCTCATTGAGGTTTCTCAGGAGTTCAAGATGCTGCTCTGTCTAACTTTCACTGATTTAAAGAAGGCTTTTGATTCTATTGAGATTGAAGTGGTCATCAAAGCCCTAGCCAAACAGGGCGTTCAAACTCAAAACATCAGGATCCTCCATGAGCTGTATTACAGATTCACTACCAGGATCTCACCATACAACAAGGAAGTGATCATTGATGTCAAGAGAGGGATTCAGCAGGGTGATGCCATTTTACCGAAACTCTTCAGTGCCATCCTTGAGAACATCATGCGACAACTGGAATGGGAAGGAATGGGAGTGAAGATAGACGGCTGGCAACTACACCACCTCTGCTTCACTGATGACATCGTTCTAATAACACCAAACATTAGCCAAGTGGCATAAATGCTGGCCGACTTAGACCATGAGTGTGGAAAGGTCGGACTACAGCTGAATCTCATGAAGACAATGTTTATGAGAAACAGACTCGTTCCTGATGTTCCATTCGCTCTCAATGAAAAAAACATCTCTGAATGCAACAGTTATGTGTACCTAGGTCGAGAAGTCAACGTGATGAATGACCTGGCACGTGAGTTGCTCAGGAGGAAGAGAGCGGCTTGGAATGCCTTCAAGAGCATTGAAGAAATAGCTAAGAGGACAAAGAACCTCCGGCTCCGGGCACATCTCTTTGATTCCACTGTTCTTCGTGCATTAACATATGCCTCAAAGACCTGGGTCCTATGAAAACAGGATGAGAACGCTATTTGGGTCTCCCAAAGAGGAATAGAAAGAGCTATGCTTGGAGTATCACACTTCACTCAAGTGAGAGAAAGAATCCAGAGTTCTGACCTCAAGAATCAGGGATGCTGTCTCGTTTGCCAAGGCATCGAAAATCAAATAGGCTGGACACATAATGCAATTTGAAGATAGCTATTGAACTAGAGCCCTTACCGACTGGATTCCATGGGGCATCAAAAGATCGAGTGGCCTCCCATCTACAAGATAGTCAGACTTCTTTGTCAAGACCCTGAATGATCGGTTTGAAGCTCTTCGTGTTCCTCGAGCAAGCAGACGCCATTGGGCTACACTAGCACAAGATAGGGATGAATGGAGATGTTACAGGTGCTGCTCGAGCAAATAGATGAGTAACAGAATGCCAAGTGATCAAGTGATCAGTAAACTGTTCTTATGTAATATGTACATATGTATGTACATGTAAGATTCTTGATCTAGTCGCCTGCTGCCATAGAAAGACTAACATGTCTTTTTATGTTAGTGCTTTTGCATGTTTTATTTAAGTGTCTATTAGTGGTGTTGCTGGATTATACGGTTTTTCTTTTTTTGGTGGCGGGGGGCACACCCAGCAATGCTTACTCCTGACACCAGACCCACCATTATTATTTGAGATTTAAAATTTAATTCCTGAGCACTGTGCTCAGGAATTGTTTCTGGAGGTGCTCAGAGAACCATATGGGACACTGGGGATCAAACCAGGGTTGAGGGGGGTATGGTGCCACCAGCAGGTCAATCTGTACCTGTGAGGCGAGTGCATCAGCAGCCTGATGGCGCCTTCAGACTTCCAGATACCCCAGAATTACTGTTGTGCCTTTGGCCAGACCCCAAAAACTTGGGGCAAAGTTTACCAAGAAAGTAAAAGTTAGGTATGTGGGAAACACATCCACAAATCACCTCTGGCTCAGCTATATAATTGGAGGCATGGCCTCTCTGGTTCCTGATTGAACTGCTTAATGGCCATGGTCTCAGAGACTCAGAAACAAATCTCAAAACCCAGTGGCTTTTGGCAGAAATGCATCCAGACCACGCAGTACATTACTGTCGCTGGGCCACCCCAGGGAAGAAAGGGTGTTGTCACTCTGCCTACTCTCCCTTGGCGGCTTGGTGGCCATCATTCTCCAGAGGCCATTGGACAGTCAGGCTTGGACCCGCAGTGACGAAACTTGTTGGGCCTTACGGGATGGGGGGGGAACCGGGCCTGTCCTCCCCACCCCAACGAGACCCCAAGTCATCGCCCAGGAACGGCCTCTCTGGCTCCTGATCAAGCTGCTTAATGGCCTTGATCTCAGAGATTCAGAAACAAATCTGGAGACCCAGCGGCTTTTGGCAGAAATGCATCTGGACCCCGCAGTAAGTTACTGTCGCCAGGCCACCCCAGGGAGGAAAGGGTGTTGTCACTCCGCCTGTTCCCCCTTGGTGGCTCAGTGGCTGTCATCCTCCAGAGGCCATTGGACAGTCAGGTCTGGGCCTGCAGTGACAAGACATTTTGGGCCTCACGGGATGGGGGTGGAGCAGGGCCTGTCCTCCCTACCCCAATGAGACCCCAAGTCATCGCCCACAAATGGCCTTTCTGGCTCCTTATCAAGCTGCTTAACGGCCATGATCCCAGAGACTCAGAAACAAATCTCAAAACCCAGTGGCTTTTGGCAGAAATGTGTCCAGTCCCTGCAGTAGGTTACTGGTGCTGGGCCAACTCAGGTGGGAATAAGTTTTGTGCCTTGGCCTGTTCCCCCTGGCGGCCCGGTGGCTGCCATCCTCCAGAGGCCACTGGACAGTCAGGTTTGGGCCCGCAGTGATGAGACATTTTGGACCTCATGGGATGGGGAGTGGAGCTGGTCCTGTCCTCCCCGTCCCAATGAGACCCCAAGTCGTTGCCCATGAATGGCCTCTCTGGCTCCTGATCAAGCTGCTTAACGGCCATGATCCCAGAGACTCAGGAGCAAATCTCTGAACCCAGCAGGTTTTGGCAGAAATCCCTCCAGATTTAAGTGTTAAAATTTCAGAATTTCAAAATCGCGCGGCCACTTCTGCAGCCACACAACATCATATGTTATTCATAACCAGCAATAGAAAACAAATTGTCTACTGTTGCCTTTTCAGCAGATCTGAGTGTTGGGGTAAAATCTCAAATAATAATGGTGGGTCTGGTGTCAAAATATTGAATGTGATCAAAGTAGAGAGAGAGTAATGTGGAAATCATCTGCCCCACAGGTAGGGGGAGTGTGTGGGATGGGGGTATACTGGGATTTTTGGTGGTGGAGAACGGGCACTGGTGAAGGTACGGGTGTTTCATTGTATGACCGAGACTTTAAAAAGCGAAAGCTTTGCAACTGCTCTCACGATGATTCAATAAATAAAATTATAAAAAATTGAAAAAAAAAAACCCAGGATTGACCCTGTGCAAGGCAAGCATCCTCCCCACTGTACTATCTCTCCAACCCTCCATGTTTTAATTTTCCCCAAGGATTTGCCTTTCCATTTCCCACAGAGGTCGCACCAATTCCAACCCCAGATCCCCAACTGTGTATCAGAGCTCTATTTTCTCCACATCCTCTCTGGCCCTGGGGCTTCCATCTGCTTTGACAGTGGCCTTTCTCATGGATGTGAGGGAATGCCTCACTGTGGTTTGGATTTCTATTTCTCTGGGCATGTTTTGAGAAGGAGAACTGTGATGATATAATTAGGACCCATCGCATCATGTCTGACAAATACTGGGGATTCATAAATGCTATCATATTTTCTAAGGTTTTTTCTTCATTGAGTATTTCCCCCTTACAGTTTGAGGATGTATATCTTTATGGGTTAGAAAGATTTAAAAAAAATTCTCCTTTAAGTCCCATGTAGAATAATGTCTTCTTTGGCCAAGCTTTCATTGGCGTGGTTATTTGATAGCCACCACTGGCCCTGAACTTTGTTGTGCTTCTTTTGATAGTGTGAGCTTGAGAACTGTCAACCTGGCAGCAGTGTGAATGCATGTGCTGTTTAGATATACAGCACCTCATGTGCCCACTGGGTCCAGCTAGTGGGCACCCATCACCTGCTAGGTGGGGATAAGGCTAAAGACATGTGATTCTCACCCCCAGGATACTTAGGGTTTAGTGGAGGATGAGGTGTAGTAATTGAATCTTTTCTCTTTGCTGGCAGTACCCAAGGGGACCTCATAGAGTACTAGGGCTCGAACTTAGGTCTGCCATGTACAAAACAAATTCCCTATCTGCTGCACTATTTTTCAGCAAGATGAAGGAATTAAGGTTGAAGGAGGTTAATGTTGCCCAGGGAGTCAGTTCTGGGGTCATGTGTGGCCATCACTGGGCGGTCAGTTCAGAAGCCTGTGCCCCGTGGGCCACCATCTGTGGGCATTGGGTAAGTTCTTCCCCTCCAAGGCTCCACTTCATCTCGGGAGTGGGGAACAGGATACAGATGCCCTTGGTCGTGGAGGGGCTCAGGGAGAGCCTGAGAAATGCCCTGGCTTTGAGAAGGGGCTACGTACTCAGCGGTTCCTCTTTTCTGTTCCCGTGGTTATGGTGTGCCTGGGTGCTCCCCTCCCCTCCGCACACCCACCACCACACCGCGCACTCCCAGACACACTTGCACATGCAGCAAACACTCACTTTCACGCTCATGTTTATGAGGGACACCTAAGACACTGAGGGTAAGAGAATCTGCCCAAGTTCAAGGCTCAGAGGAAATTGTCCGCTATCCAAAGGAACTCAGGAGAAATCCGCTCTACTGTGGCCCTGTTCTTTCAGCACATATCTCCCATCCTGACCGGTTCCTCAAGCCATCATTTTCTTAGTGATCCCTTCTCTATTCCAGCTGCCCTCTCCCCTTTGCTCATGAGGCAGGCTTCCAGCTATGGAGTAATCTTCCTGTCCTGTGCATCTACTATCCTTCGGTGTCAGCCTCATGTTATGTTGTTTCATACTCCACAAATGAGTGCAGTCCTTCTATGTCTATACCCCTCTTCTGACTCATTTCACTTAGCATGATACTCTCCATGTCTATCTATTAATATCTATTAACTTTATAAGCAAAGTTAATGACAGCTGCATAGTATTCCATTGTGTAGATGTACCAAAGTTTCTTTAACAAATCATCTGTTCTAGAGCACTTGGGATTTTTACAGATTTTGACTATTGTGAACAGTGCTTCCATGAACATATAGGTACAGATGTCATGTCTAGTGTGCTTTTTTGTATCTTCTGGATATATTCCGAGAAGTGGTATTGCGAGGTCATATGGAAGCTCAATTTCTAATTTTTGAAGAATTGTCCATATTGTTTTCCAGGAAGGCTGAACAAGTGGGCATTCCCACCAACAGTGAAAGAGTGTCCCTTTTCCCACATCCATGCCAGCACTGGTTGCTTTTGTTCTTTTGAATGTGTGCCAGTCTCTGTGGTGTGAGAGGATATCTTATTGATTTTCATCTCCCTGATGGCTAGCGATGTGGAGCATTTTTTCATGTGTATTTTAGCCATTTCTATTTCTTTTTTGAGGAAACTTCTGTTCATTTCTTCTCCCCATTTTTTGATGGGGTTGGAGGTTTTTTCTTGTACAATTCTACTAGTGTTTTGTACATCCTGGATATTAATCCCTTATCAGATGGGTATTGGGTAAATGTCCTTTCCCATTCTGTGGGCTCTTTCTGTATTTTGGTCACTGTTTCTTTTGAAGTTCAGAAGCTTCTTGGTTTGATGTAGTCCCATTTGTTTATGTTTGCTTCCACTTGCATGGTCAGTGCTGTTTCATCCTTAATGATGCTTTTAGCTTCAATGTCGTGGAGAGTTCTGCCTACATTTTCCTCTATGTACCTTGTGGATTCATGTCTGATGTTGAAGTCTTGAATCCACTTTGATCTGGCTTTTGTGCCTGGCATTAGACAGAGGTCAGAGTTCATTTTTTGGTAGGTAGCTATCCAGTTTTTCCAGCATCACTTGTTGAAGAGGCTTTCCTTGTTCCACTTCACATTTCTTGCTCCTTTGTCAAAGATTAAGTGGTCATATATTTGGGGGTTTGTGACAGAATATTCAACTCTGTTCCATTGGTCTGCAGGTCTGTTTCTAGCCCAGTACCATGCTGTCTTACTTACTACTGCTTTGTAGTACAGTTTGAAGTTGGGAGGGGTGATGCCACCCATCTTCTTTTTCCCAAGGGTTGCTTTAACTATTCATGGGGATTTTTTGTTCCATATGAATTTCAGGAGTGTTCTGTCTATTTCTTTGAAAAATGCCATGGATATCCTGTTAGGGACCGCATTAAATTTGTATAGTGCTTTGGGCAGTATTGTTATTTTGATCATGTTAATCCTGCCTATCCATGAGGAGAGGATATGTCTCCATTTCCTAGTGTCCTCTTTTATTTCTTGAAGTAGTGTTTTATAATTTTCTTGTATAGGCTCTTCACCTCTTCGGTTAAGATGATTCTGAGGTACTTGTTTTTCTGAGGTACTATTGTGAACAGGATTGTTTTTTAATGTCTCTTTCTTCTCTTTTGTTACTTGTATATAAGAAAGCCATGGACATTTGGGTGTTGATTTTGTAGCCTGTGTGTCCCTGCTCTTATAGGAGAGGCACGCGTGCCCTTGTCAGAGATTCTCAGACTAGCCTTCCAGGCTCTCTTTTTCTTTATCTCTGTCTCTGTCTCTGTCTCTCTCTCTCTGTCCAACAAACACGCACACATGCACACATGTGCACACACATGTGTGGACACACATACATGCACACAGACATACGTATGCACACACTCAAATGAGCGTACACACACACTCTCCCTCTGTTTCTCTCTCTCACACACATAAGCATGCATATGTACATGCATGAATATGCACACACATATGCGGACACACACACAAGCATGCATGTACACACATGCGCAAACACACACATGCATGCATGTGCACACACACGTGCGCACGCACGCACACACACACACACACTGCCTTCTGAACTCTTTTGGCCACCTCCTTCTGTCTGGGCAAGAGGATTCCTTACATCAGGGATTGTGTCTACACCACATTTGCCGAGTGGGACCTGCAGGGTCAGCTGCCATGGAAACCAAGTGCCTCCCCTGCCAAGGAGCCGGGTCTGAGCTCCTCCTCCCCTTTATCACAGAGCCGTCAAGACCAGGCCTGGAAATAGCTGTGCACAGCCAGCCAGATGGACAGTGGCTTACTGCCTCATGCCTCAGTTCTCCTGCGAGGGTGAGCCGGTGAAAATAGAACCATGGGGACTGGGCAGAACCCACTGGGACCCTGACTCCTTCCCCTGGGTCTCCCGCAACCTCCCCACCCCTCTTTATCTTCTCTCAGGCAGAGGCCTGCTTGTCTTCTCGTCTGAGTCTCTGTGGAGAGAGGAGAACCTGCTCAAACCTATCTCTACCCTGCTGGTTGGCAACTGTGAGCACTGTGTGCAAACTTTCTGGAGTCACACTTGTATCCTCAAAGCTGTGTGACCTCAGGCAGGTCATGGAAACTCTCTGTGCCTCAGTGTCTTCACTGTGAGGGTAAAAGGTCTTCCCAGTGTCTGGCTCTTCAGCTGATGTGGGTTGGGACGGCATGAGGGTTAGAGCAAATGCTTGAGGAATGGAAACTGTGATTGGAGGGAGGGAGGTGCTGGGTTAGTGAGCAGTGCCACTCCGCCTCTTGGCTTGTCGGGATCAGAATGGGGGTGGAGGCCTGTCATCTCCACTCAAGGCAGGCCTGCTCTTTCTGGGGGCAAGGCTACGCCGCTGGATCGCTGCTTGGGGGCCCAGCAGTGCTAGCAGAGTGACCTCTCGAGGCTTATCAGGAGCAGAGCAGAATGAGTGGAGTTCTGGGGTCTGGGACACTGTCTCGGGTCCTGGAGACAAGGAGGGTGGCTATGGTGGGCACTGCCTGGAACAAAGGCTTCTCGGAGACTGTGAAGGAGCTTCCGTCCACCCTCCGACCCCCTCCACCCCATCCCAATCCACACTTCCAATTTCTGACTCTAAACTTCCACTAAAATGGAATGTTCATGGAAAATCTCATTATGATTTTGAATGTTTATTCATAATGAAAAATTCCATTAAACATGGGGTCAGGGGATGGCACAGCACTTTGTTTTTTCTGCTTTTTTGCTGATTTTTTAAAAAAAATTTTATTAGTGAAACACCATGAGGTACAGTTGTAGACTTACAAATGTTTGTACTTGGGTTTCAGTTATATAATGATCAAACACCCATCCCTCCACCAGTGCCCATCCTCCACCACCACGGGTCCCAGTATCCCTCCCACCCCCACCCCCATCCCACCCTGCCTCTGTGGCAGGGCACTCCCTTTTGTTCTCTCTCTCTTCTTTTGGGTGCTGTGGTTTGCAAGAGAGGCAATGAATGGCAACCATGTTCTGTCTATAGTCTACTTTCAGCATGCTTCTCCCATCCTGGGAGGATCCTCCCAGCACCCTTTATTTGGTGCTCCCTTCTCTATCTGAGCTGCCTTTTCCCTTAGCAGTCACAGCACTTTGGATGCATGCCAGGCACCCACTTTCCCTGGGATCAGTCTCCAGCACCACATGGTTGCCCCAGCATCTCTGGGTGCAGCCCTGGAGAACCACCTCCCCCAAGGACCAGTGGGGTGACCTGGGCATCCCTGGAACAGCAGGGCCAGAGCAACACTGCATCTTTGGGCTATTGCACTAGACTGCTGCTGATTGGATGAGAAACATTGGTAGGGCCCTACGGGGCCCCTAAGAATTATTTGTGGGGTTCCGAAGTGCTGCTAGGAAGGTCTCCTCCCACCCAAACTCCAGAGTAAAGACATGGTGGGCCTGGGAGATAGTGCTGGACTTGCACGCTGTTGACCCGGGCTTGATCCTGGCCCCTGAGCATCCCTGATGCAGTGCCGAAGTTCCCAGGAGGGACCTCACATTTGGGGGCTCTTGCATTGAGCCACCAGTCCAGCTGGTCAAAAATATCCGGAGGGGCCCCCAGATTTCCTGAATGCCACTTGGGAGGCCCTTCCCCCACCAAACATCCCAATTTCTCCAAGTGGGAGGTGATAGCGGCAGCTGGCACCCACGTTCCCTTTGTCTGCCCAGAGGTCTGTCCGCTCCCCCCATGACACCTTGCTCCAGCTTTCCTTGGGTGGCCCTCCCTCCTGGGGGTGTCCACACCCTGTTTTCCTGACACTCGGGGCCTCCCTCACTCTGACACTGCTCCTCCTGTGCAGCCCTGCTTCCTCTGTGCTCTTGCGCACCAGACCTTCTGCGAATCTGCCCCAGGTGGTCTGGGGCAGATTCCTTTGCTTTGCTCCCGGCATTTCCCCCTTTACAGCAGTTTATCTACTCCCCTGAGTGACTATCCCTTGCTTTTAGATTTCCAGATGTGCCAGGCTGTCCTCTTCCATCAGGCTTCTGCCTCTTATTTTATTATTTTTTTTGGGGGGGGCAAGCAGACCCTCTTGGTGCTCCTGGCTCTGTGCTCAGGGGATCACTCCTGGTGGGGCTCGGAGGACTCTACACTGTTCCAAGGGAGTGAACCAGGGTGGGTTGCACGCAAGGCAAGTGAGAGTGTTCCCGCTATTCCATCTCTCCAGCCCCAGGCTTATGTGTGGATACCTCTAGGTTGGGGTCAGTGAGGACTCTTGCAGTCCAGTGTCTGTTGAGGCCTCTGGGTGCCTGACCTTGGGGGTAAAGGGTCAACAAAAGGGTCCTGACATGGTCCAGACCCTCATAGAGATTTCAGTCCATATGGAAAGAGAGACGATAGTCAGGCACACATACACATGAGTCTATATAGGAACTCAAATTAGAGCCACTAATGAAACATATGTATGCACATGTGCGCATGTGTGTGTGCACACACATCCACACACATCCACAGGAGAATGTGCAAAGGCCCTGCAGCAGGCCGAGGGACACTCAGGGACCACCCCTTCATTCAGATCCATCACAGGCAGATTTGGGCTTCCTGGGGTGGTATTCTTGGCACCCCCTTTATTCTCTGACATAGGCTATGTTGGGAGAGAGAACTCATGGGACTGTGACCTCTTTGGGAAAATATCAGGGTCGGGGAGGTAAGACCAGAATGCAGAGTGAGGTGGAGTAAAGGGTGGACATAGGACAGCTTGGGACCCTGGGGGTCAGGAAGACCATGCTCCTTCCTGTCCTGTGAGGGATGAGACCTCCTTGAAGTTTCCAGGTGGGGGGTCTCCTGTGCCATGACGTCTCTGTTCCCCCATTGGTTGGCCTGTGCCCCTCCAGGCGTCATCCTGTTCATTACAGGTGGTGTGGCCCTACTGCTTCTTTTCTGAGGCTGTGAGTTTCTGGGGGACAGGAGGAACTGTGTGTGCATGCCCCCAAAGTGCTTTTCCTGACTACTTGCTTGGTGCTGGGTGCAATGTTGAAAATCCCGACAGAGTCCCCATCCATCGGAGAAAGCAACTATCCCTCCCCTCCCTACTCCTTCCCGCAGAACCAGCCTGCAGCCCCACTGCAGCCTTTATGAGAAGGAGAAACTCACTTCTATGGTGCCTGAGTCATCATAAATATTGGCCATAAATCTTGGAAATGTCGGAAGGAAAAATATCAGCAACTCTGCATGGGACATCCGGGCTGGACATCACCCACTGTCAATCAATCCTCCAGCCCATCTGATCCTAACAAAAGACACTTTCAAGAAGAAGCAGAGACAGAGAGGCGACTTGCGCCAGGCCACTTTCTAGACAAAGAAACGTAGAAAATTTTCCTTGTCTAGAGAATGCCGCTTTCTAGACGACGAACCAAAGACCCTGAGAGGTGACTTGCTCCAGACTCATAGATGAGCTGGGGTTTGAACCCAGGAATCTGTGATGTGCAAAGCCCATTGGCAATGACAGATGACCTACCCTCCACTCACTCTTTTATTTATTTATTTATTTATTTTGAATACCCATCCCTCCACCAGTGACCATTTCCCACCACCACGAATCCCAGTATCCCTTCCACCCCCACCCCCCACCCCCATCCCACCCTGCCTCTGTGGCAGGGCATTCCCTTTTGTTCTCTCTTCTATTGGGTGTTGGGGTTTGTAAAAGAGTTAAGCCTGATTTCCAGGGAGAAACGTTGGATGATTTACTTTCCATTGATCACTTTGTATATAAGGAGATGTGCGGCCGCATAAGCGGCCGCATGGTTTGGAGTAAAAGTCCTGGTTCCCGCATGCCCGAGCTATGCTTGTAGAGGATCATAGTCACCGGGGTTCCATCTGGAGGAGGCGGGATGCGGCACCTACCCCCATCTGGGACTTCCCAGTGATCTCGGCTCTGTTTGGGACCTGGAGCATTCTCCGGGAGCTGTGGAGCCTCCCAGCGGCCTTTCTTCTGTTGCTGTGTGCTGTTAAGATGGTGCTGGGGGGCGGGTTGTCCCTCCACTCACTCCTGCCATCGGCTTGAGTTCAGACGGAGCATCCCCCACTGGAGACACGGGCCGGGAAAGTGGGTGGTAGAGATACCACAGCCCCTGATCCCGCCTCTACCTCCGGCTCCTGCCTCAGACAGGCGGGCGGCGGTATTTCTTTCATCCCGCCAGCAGTCTGGCAGGTTCTTCGAAGAGAAATGCTCCTCGATTCATTTAAAAGTCTAAGCAGGGCAGCACAAATTATTAGCGTTTGAAATATTTATAAAGTCTCTTGTTTGCTATGGCGCAGGAGGTGAGAGATCAAAACGAGAAGAAAGCTTTGCATGTGACATGAGAGAAAAGGGTGTGTCGCCTCTCCGTGGCCCCTGGTTGGCAGAGGTGACGCAGCCAGGGTGATTTTCAACTTGTGCTTGTGTAAACCCACTTCGTTCCTTCTCTGTTCCCTGCACCTCTCAGCCTCCCTGTCGGCCCCAGATCTTTCAAGGGTGGGCTAGAAATTCACAAACCATCGGTTCTCAAGAGAAATGAGGTGAAGTGCACAGTGAATAGTAGCACTGTAGCACTGTCCTCCAGTTGTTCATCAATTTGCTCAAGCGGGCACCAGTCACGTCTCCATTGTGAGACTTGTTGTTCCTGTGTTTGGCATATTGAATATGTCACTGGGAGCTTGCCAGGCTCTGCCGTGAGGGCGGGATACTCTTGGTAGCTTGCCGGGCTCTTGGAGAAGAACGGAAGAATCGAACTGGGTCAGCTGTGTGCAAGGTAAATGCCCTACCCGCTGTGCTATCGCTCCAGCCCACTGTGAATGGTAGAAGACAATTTTTTTAATACAATTTTTCTGGTTTTGGGGCTGGAGCAACAGCACAGTGGGTAGGGTGTTTGCCTTGCACGCAGCCGACCCGGGTTCAATTCCCAGCATCCCATAGAGTCCCCTGAGCACCACCAGGGGTAATTCCTGAGTGCAGAGCCAGGAGTAATTCCTGTGCATCGCCAGGTGTGACCCAAAAAAGAAAAAAATTCTCTTTTTTTAAATTTTTTACAAAATAATAATTAAAAAGATACAGCACAAAACAGATTTCCACGCTGGTTGAACTGGAAGAGAGCTTGAAGAAAAATATTCCTTTTCTCATCGGGCAGAGGGAAAAGAAATAAATAACAACGGAGATCTAGAGTGAGAGGTGTGAAGTGACTTAATGAGTGAACAAGAATGGGATTCTGACTCCCCAGGCAGACCCGCCCCACTCTGGTCTTGTTTTTTTTTTTCATTAGTGAATCACTGTGGGGTACAGTTATAGACTTACAAGCTGTCGTCTTGCGTTTCAGTTATACAATGACCGAGTACCCATCCCTCTACCAGTGCCCATTCTCCACCACTAATGATCCTAATATCCCTCCCACTACCCCCACCCCATCCCCCCCCACCCCACCCCACCTCTGAGGCAGGGCATTCCCTTTTGTTCTCTCTTGTTTGGCCTTGTGTTTGCTTAAGGTCAAAGCCATCAACTGGGGAAGTAGATGTTCTGGCTTTTTGATGTGGGGACCACAAGGCGCTGGACCAATCATCAAAGCAGGGGTTCATGCATGTTTTCATGTCCTCAGCATACATCGATTTGCTCAAGCGGGCCCAGTAACGTCTCCATTGTGACAATTGTTACTGTGTTTGGCATATCGAATATGTCATGGGTAGCTTTCCAGGCTCTGCCGTGTGTGCCAGATACTCTCGGTAGCTTGCCGGGCTTTCCGAGAGGGGCAGAGGAATCGAACTCGCGTCGGCCATGTTGGCTGCGTGCAAGGCAAACGCCCTACTGCTGTGCTATCGCTCCAGCCCTCAGCATACATATCCACCTGAAAGCATGCATGTCTTCTTGTAGTAATTCACCAGTTCCTTGGCGAACCCCACCAATGCTGTGTAATATAGGCTACAGCAGGCCTGAGCGAGACGAGGATGGCTTTGTCGTTGAGGATCTAGGACAGAGGTAGGTGATGTCTTTCTCCAGCTGATGCCCACGGAACTCTGTACTGAGACTCACTTTGTGCTGCATATAGAACATCACCACCATGTCGGCCCCTAGCAGGCTCTGTCATCCAGGTTTGCTGCTGCTCTCTGGTGTTTGCACAACAGCACAATGACCTAATGAAGGTATGCCCATGGGGAGACGTCGTAGAACTGTATCAGCATTCAGCTTTCTCACCTCGGAGCAAGGAGCTGCTCTTTATAGTCTTGGCTTCTCAGTTCCTGGCTGAAGGACATGCAGCTAGGGATGGGGATGAGGGACAAGGTGAGTGAACCCCCCAGGATTTTGTAGTTAAGGCTGCTCTGGGCAGTTAATGGAGAGTAATTCTTAGCTGTAGGGTGCGATTGTGTGTTAGTGCGACCAACATTTGTTCATAAGAGCTGGGGTGCCACATACTGCTTTGTCAAAGGGGATCTAGGTAGGATACCAGGGGTCCTTAAGGGAAACTGGGGTTTCCCTGGGCAACGAGGGGTGATGGGATGGAATTCATGCCCAGCTTTGGTCAGGCCCCACTGGCGCCTGGTTAGGGGAGGTGGACTTCCAGTGTGTGTGAGCCAGCCTGGGCTGGGTTGCTCTGGGGATCTCCAGCAGGCAGAGAAGTTCCTGGGGGCTGTGTAGCCTATGAGCTGAAGGGTGTGAATCGGGCAAAGGCACCCCCAAATAGCAACTGTGAGAACCAAGATCACCTGGCCCAGGGGATGGAGCTAGTCACACCTGTCCCTCAAGTCAGTGGGATTGGGAAGCCCGGGGAAGTCTGGAGCCTGGTAGCTAGAGCACCTGAGCAAGAAAATGAGAGTCAGCGTGGGGTGGCCGTCCCTGCCTGGGGGACCTGGTAAGGTGCGGGGCTGATGGAAGGAGCCTGTAGAGTTGATAGCCAGGCAGAATGGAGCAGGGTGGAAGAGGCACGCAGGAAGCCTGGGGACCAGCCTGGAAAGGTGTGCTGGCCTGCAAAGCCACTGGCTCTGACCCTCACTCATGCACTCATTCATCCCTTCATTCACTCACCCATGCATTAATTCATTCACTCACTCACTCACTGACACACTCATTTACTCACTCATTCATGTACTCATTTATTTATTCAACCATTCATTCATTCTCTAGCTATTTAAGATGCCCTTGCTAGGTTGTTATCCGCATGGTGGATAGCACTGTGCCAGCGACAGGGACTCTACGCTCCCCGCCTCCCTGGGAGCTTATGTTCTGTTTGTGTAATAAATAACCAGGATGATTTCAGACACAGGTTCATTTAGTAAAAGGGGACTGGCAGCATCTTGAGCGGAGAGGAGCCGAGGGTGGGGGCACACCCACAGGTGAGGATGAGCAGACTCTGTGCTCACACCCATTTCACAGACATGGGTGGAGGCCATGAGGAGCTGAGCTCCAGGCCACAGGGCTGGGGATGGTCCCTGTCAGGCCTCAGGTCTGCTCCGTCTCCCTGCAGTAGCTTCTGTTCTTGCCTTTGGGATCCTCCATCCACTCAGCTGAAACTCTGCGGCTTCTTTTCCCACCAGTGATTTGGAGGCTTAACTCTGCCACGCCCCAGGCTTTGAGACCTCTGCTTGTGCATGGACTGTGGAAGCAGCCATGATCGATGGCTCTGGAATCTGACTCCCGCATGTGGTCACCAGGGTCCAGGTGAGCACTGTGGCCCCAGGGAGAGGAGGCTAACCCTGGCCCCAACACTTGCTTACCACAGTTCCCTGAAAAAGAATCTCTCCTCCCAACCCCGAATCCCTCTCTCTGTCATATGGTGACAACAATTGTTTGACCTCCTGGTCTTGACCAAGAAGAATGTAAGAACCAATACTCAGGAAGACTTGGCGTCATGCTCTGTACAGAGTACCAGTACTTGAAAAAGACTTGGTGTCATGCCCAGCACAGAGCACTGATACCCCAGTAAGACCTGTGTCACACCCTGTACAGAGTACCAGTATTCAAGCAAGACTTGGTACCATGTCCCACCCAGAGTACTAATAGTTGAGTAAGATTTGATATTATGGCCAGGACAGAGTAAGGAGTTTCAGGGATCTCACAGGCCACGAGTTAGTGGAAATATTTGGATCCCTTGCCGGAGCAAGGGGAAACCGGGGAGGTCCAATCTCTTCCAGGTGACCACACATCCCAGCTGGGACTGGAGAGGAGAGAACTTCCTGAGTCTGCTCAGAACTGCCAGAATCGATTAGGGGTGCCAGACAGATGGTGGCCTCCAGCACCCAAGGAAAACCGATATGGCGGCCAACGGTGGGGCCAGCTCCTCTGACCTTAAACCCCAGTGCTCCAGCCCACATCTGCAGCTAAATAAACCAAGTAAATCATGCTGGCAGATAGATAATTAAATAATTATCAGGCACTTAATAGCAAGGAGTGGGTGTTCTGAATTACCATATTAGACAGTGTCTTGGAGGACTAATTGTTGCATTACATCAGAGTTACTCATTCATTATTCTTGTCATTTCGGGTGATAATTTGCACTTTAGGAGACAGCGACAATTTTAGCAGGCAATTAGAGACGTGTCAGGCCTGGCCCCGTGAGTTACTGTCACAATTATTGCCTTTTTTTTTTCCTAGTGTCCTCATTTGCAGCCATGTATTTAAGGGGATTTGGGTAATTCCAGGCCTGGGCAAAACAACCAGCCCACAGGACAGCGGCACAGTGAGGAGCTGCTGGTGCCCGCGGTCACACCAGAGACTTCAGCAGAAAGGGCAGGAGCAAAGCTCAGGCAACACCGAGGGTGTGGCGAGCCTTTGGGGAGAACTGGTTTCACTGCTAAACGCTCTGCTCAGCTTCTGGTTCTATGTCACTTGCACAACCCAGCTCCTTTTGCCTCATTCGCCTGAAAGTTTAGTTTGTGTTTCTTTGTTGGCTTTGATCAGGTACAAGGGAGAAGAGGGGAGAGAGAAAGAGAGAGAGAGAGAGAGAGAGAGAGAGAGAGAGAGAGAGAGAGAGAGAGAGAGAGAAAGAGAGAAGAAAAGAGGAGAGGAGAGAGAGAAAGAGGGGAGAAAGAGAAGAGAGAGAGAGAGAGAACACTTTCCATTCTCTACATCATGAGATCATGTGATGCCTTGGCATCTCAGGGCATGCGTTTCTGAGGAGAGACAATCCTGACTGGAGGTAGCTAATTCCCAGATGTGTCCTAGAGGTGGCAGACACTCACCTGGTGCTCCTGGGATAGGCAAGCCAACCCCTGCTGAGTGCAGACCCTGTTTATAACCTCCTTTCCTCAGGCTAGGACACGTATTTCCCAGCCTCTATCCTCCCTGAACCAGCCCAGACAGCCAGAGACACCTTAGAGCCTGGAATTTCCTGAGTGGAACCCAACAAACCCAGCCTCCACCAGCAGCCCCTGCCTCTTCACTCCTCCTGCCATTACCACTACAGCCACTTCCCCTGGTCTTTCTGCCTCCTGATGGCCCCAAGCTTCCTCTTGGGGCTCTTCCTGGTGCACAGAAGTCCCCCCTCTGGAGACTTGCATGGTCTTGTCAATGGTAAGTGTTCCTCCCAATCTCTTGGCCTCATCAGACCTTTGATTCCCCCCGCCCCGCCCCCCCCCCACACTTTCTTTAAACACTGTGGTTTACAAAGTTGTACATGATGATTGGCTATCAACAGTTTAATGCTGGTAACAAATAATTTAATATTCAATAATTTAATATTTTAACACCGATCCTATCACCAACTATCACCTTCCTTCCACCATTATCTCCAATTTCTCCAATTGCCTCTCAAGCCTGCCACCATGGCGGGTTCACAATAATTTATTTTATATTGCTTGTTGCCAATAAATTGCGAATGGAATGATCCAAAAAGATTTCCTTAGAAGAAAATTAGTGTAAATTGTATCTCACCAGGTATTTCACCATGGAGACATTCGGTCCTTGTATAAGGTATCACTAAAATGCTGTTAAAAGTTAAGCCTTCTGTGTTAATGTTTTTGTGAATCGAGACTGGTTGACTTCTATGTTATATCCCGTCCAATCTGGTATGTTGTTACTGGATTATCAGTATTGTAGAGTTTGGAGATGTCACACAGCTGCAAATGTGGCTGCATACTCCAGGCAATCCAGAAGTTTTTGTTGGGTGGTACAGCTAAAGTTAAATTCTTAACTGGGCAGTGTCTTTGGGTGTGGACATGACTTCTGGGACTTCTTGAAGTACAGGGAGGTGGTGGAAGGTAGCCAATCCCAACTTGAGAAATACTGGAGATTTCAGTCACAATGACCTGCATACTTGAGTTTTCAGCATCACCAGACCATGTTAAAACAAGATTCTGTTTTAATAGAAAAGATGAGAGAAGAGAGAGGAGAAAGAGAAGGATGAATAGATGGAGGGACTGAAGGAGAGATGGAGAGATTCAGGTTCAGAAAAGGGAGGAGATTTAAGGAAGATGAAGGAGAAGAATTTGGAGGTACAGAATGGAAGGAGGGGAAAGAGGGAAGAGTTGTCTGCCGGAATTGAAAAGCAACACCACTCTCTCCCCACGGTTTGGAGAGTTTACTCCTCTTTGGAATATTCTAGCATCTGGATTCCTTTAGCCACACTGACTGTCACAAACTCAGTTATTTTGAGATGGACACGGTGAATCAGTGACTTGGATTAGACCTTCAGGAAATATTGCTTACCGCTATGCCACGGGAACCGAGAGACATAAAAGCAATCTCCCAGCTGAAAGCAGACCTCCTCATGAAGGACAGGGTGGGCCCCTGGGACTCCCTTCAGACGCTGCACCCCAGCATTGGTTGTGGGAAGTGATAGTGGTTAGTGTCGATGAAAGTTATCATCTTGGACACACTGACCCACACACTGAAGCTTGCAGCGCTGAAGACTGTGGGTGTGGGGTGGGGATCCTGATGCCTACTAACTCTGTGACTTTGGCCAAGACTCCTCTGTGAAATCGCCCTCTCCTCATCCCAAAGTTGTCAAGTTCTCAGTGCTGAAGAGATGGTACGTCGAGTGAGTTGCTTGCCTTGTACATTGGTTGATTCCCATTGCCACATGTATTCCCCTGAGCACCACCAGGAATGGTCTCTGAGCACAGATATAGGAGTAAGCCCTGAGCACTGTTGATTGTGCCCCCACAAAATATCCATCAAACCCAAGTTTTCACCGAACTTAAACTTGCCTGAAAGGGTCTGAGCAGAGCACCTCATGCAAAGTAAATATTTATTAATAATTGGGATCTACGATGCTATCTATGAATATTATTTGTTTATTTGTTTGTTTTGGCTTGGGGGCACTCTTGATCAGGGTTTAATCCAGACTCTGTGCTCAGGAATCACTCCTGGGGCTCAGGGGACCACATGGGGTACAGGGGATAGAACTGGGAACAACTGTGTACAAGGCAAATTCCCTAGCCCCCTCTACTATCTCTTGAGGCCTATGAATATTATTTCAGATTTGAGATGTTGGGTGGATGTCTTGTTTCAGGTAAATGCCCTGGACCGACCCAATGCCTGGTCTTGCTGAACTCGAGGATGACTCTGGGTCTTGTCTAGTTTACGCAGGGACTGGGAGCCCTCCCTGAGATGGCCTCTAAGATGGCCAGAATCCTGTCTTCACCCCATTCTTTAGCTAGAAAGTCACACACCTCACAGATTCCTAGTGGGGAAGAGGAACACGGGGATCTGCCCCTTGTAAGTGCCTCTATGTGATAATCTGCTCTCAGATTCATCATTGTTCATTTCAGCCTCACAATTTGTGTGTATTTGTGTGTGTATATGTGTGCACATGCATGCATGTGTGCACACGCACACACATGCACACACACACCCCATTATTCCATTTCAGAGATGAGAAGACCAAGGTTCGGAGACAGGCAATAGGATCCTCGGTCTGAAACAGTCAGAAAATGCAGAATCAAGATCTGAACTCAGCTCCCGAGTTGGCAATCTCCTCCACCATTTCACACAGCCTTCAGGCTCTACGCTGTCCTCCCCTGCCCCAACCTGTAAGCAGAACCAGATGCTCGAGAAGCAATGCTCTCTGGACCCCTTTCCACAGCAAGAGTTGGCTTCATAGCACCAAGTAGATTTTCTCAAACATTTTCTGTTATATTTAAAGGGAAAACAGAGCATGAAAGAGCAGAAGCAACTGGAGGCAATTTATTGATCTGCTCACCTTCTGATGTATCTACTTTATCTATGTATCTATCTATCCTACAACTATATCCTACGATCTAAGTAGTACATAAATGTTCATCATCTATCTCTATTTATCTTTACTTACTTATCTAGCTTTATCTACTATCTACTTACTTTTCTATGCCCATCTCTTTTTCCATCCTTATCTGTCTATCTCTATTAGAACTGTGCTAACTGATCGGTTCACAGAAGCTCCTCTATCTAAACCTGGTTTATTTTATTACTACATTAGGTTGCTAGAATTTACTTATAGAATGTTTGCACACGCTAGTGTGCATTTACATGTACACACAGATATTCAGACGCCCACTGAAGTTAATTATGTTAAAACCACAAAACCTCCGACAGACTCAGATTAACATGATGGCCAAAATTGTACGAAATATAGTATTTTGAGAAGGAATAAATCTGGCCAACTACAGATTTATGTGGATGCCAGTGATTACCGCACTTTTACAATATTCATTGATCAATCAGTGCTCTATGACAAAACTGTAATTTTCACGTGTTTCACCCTCACCTAAAACTTCCCTCGTTTGCTTAATTCCCAGAATGCGATTCCATAAATCTTTCTTCCCATGATATTAAGGAGATAATAAGAATGCCATATAAGATTTGCTTATGGTTTAAACCACAGTTGTAAATGATTTATAATTGGGGCCAAATCAAAAACAAAAGAGTATTAAAGTCAAAACCTGCTGTAAATTGGTCCCATCTGCTCTGGGACTTTAGAAATGTATTGGACTTTGATGACATTAGTTTCTCTGGTGAGATCCATGGAAATGACTGACACCAAGGGAAGATCTTTAGGAGTAAGAGGACACTCTGAAAGTCACTAGGTGGGGACGGGTATCCCTGTTGACCTCGGTGAAGGAGACAGACCTGATTCCAAGTGCCACATGCAATGTCCTTCGTGGATTGCTCTTGGCAAGTGAGCTGCAGATGAAGGCCCCAGGGACACGCATTCCATTCTCCCTGAGCATCCACCACCTCTGAGCATCGCATCCAGGAAGTCATCTGGGATGAATCAAGTAATATTTGTCTCATGTGTTTAGTACAGGGTACCAGAGGCATAAACGTTATCAAATGAAATACATGTCCCAGCTCTCACAGAGGAGAGTGGGGGAGAGATGGTGGAGGGACATGCCTTCCTGGTGGTGGTAGCGGATTACAGAGCTGCATAGAAGCTCCTAAGGGATGATGGGTGTAAAGGGTGAAAGGACAGGAAGGATGCAGGGAGGGGATGAGATGGGATGCTGGTCAGGAAGCAGCAGAGAGGATGGTTAAGATTCCTTTTATACAGGGTAATCAAGGAGGGCCTCCTGGCTTTGATGAAGGCAATTTGTCAGTCTTGGGTGAAGGCATGAGCCATCAGGGGGAGAGATCAGTAAGTAAGAGATCAGTAAGTAAGAAACCTTGGGAGGACGACTCACCAGCCAGTGGCCAGTGTGACTGCCACTGAAGAGAGGGGAAAGGATGACAGGAGACACAGCCTGCCTGAGGCGAAGTGGTGGCTGAGCTGGGCAGCAGTTGCTCTGGCTTCTGTCTGGAGACCAGAAGACCAGACTGTAGGAGGCAGGAGTGGTAAGGGTGAAAGAAGGCAGAAAAGGGAGGTGACTTAGGCCAGGGGTCATAGGAGAGTTGGGGATAGCTAGTGGTCCCCGTTTTTTAAAAAGTTGGGGCCACACCTAGTGATGCTCTAGGCTTATTTCTGGCTCTGTGCTCAGGGATCACTCCTTGAAGGGCTCAGGATCCCTAAGTGGTGCAGGGGATTGAACCCGGGTTGGTTGCTTACAAGACCAGTGCTTTACCTGTGGTACTCTCTTGGTCTTTGAACTTGAACTATGGTCTGTAGTCAAGCTGATAGACACTTCGAGGCATTGGGTATTGGCACTAACAAGAGGCAACAGGGTCGGGTGCGAGGTTTGGGGCCTGAATCAACAAACAGCACTGCTGTCTCCAGAAAGGAGATGTACTGGGGCGTGCTAACAGGTTGGAGGGAGGATGGCCTGATCTCCCGGCACGGGTGATGGATGGGTGAAGTCTGCGATGCCATTAGTCCAGATGGGGATGTCAACGGCATAGGAGAATCTATGAGTTTGGAGTTTAGGAGAGAGGTCAGGTCAGAGACATAAATTTGGAAGCCATCAGCCCACGGATGATTTTAAAACCAATGAGATCACCAGGAGCTGAGGACCGATCAGCATCAGGGAATGTCTGTTGGTGGAGTCCTGGAGCCCGGAGTTCTCAGACCAAAGAAAGGAGAAGCCCCCAAGGAACAGTTGTCATAGAATGTGGTATTCGAGAAGAGAGAAAAAAGAAAAGAAAGAAAGAAAATGACCCAAGGATGAAGTTATCCATTGTATCCGATCCTGCTGAGTGACTGAGTAAGATAAATCATGAGATCTGACCACTGGTTTGGGGAACCGGGTGGGTCACTGGCCACTGAAAATTCAGAGTGTGTTTTCCTGGACCACACTTTCACATTCCATCATCAACTGGAGACATTCTGATGGTATCAAAGTCACACTTTCTTGAGGGATGCTGTATCAATGCTCCATACGTAGGAGCAAATACTGGTGAAGGTATTTGTCCTGGTGAATACCAGGAATTCTGTTGCTTTTGTTTTTGGGTCATACTTGACAATGCTCAGGGCTTACTTGTAGCTCAGAGTTCAGGGTTACTCCTGGTGGTTCTTGGGGGACCATGTGTGACGCTGGGGATCTAACTCTGATCAGCTGTGTGCCAGGCAAAGCCCTGCCCACTATGCGATGACTCGGCTTCGACTGTAACCTGCTGCGTTTGCACAACTGATTCTATTTTCCATCTTCAATCACCTGCGTTTCTGTTTTGTCTTTGTCTTCACCACCAGTTGCCTCTCCTGGTGCCCCTTATCGGGACGGTGGGCTTTGTGTGCCAAACTTATCCTTGGCTCCATCTTAATTTCTATTCTCTCTTTTTCCTTTTCCCCTAACTATATGGTTATGTATATGTATGTACGCACATAAGCAGGCATGTATCTGTACATATGTTTATGATACATATGTCTAACTCCTCCTTGAATATATGTATTTCTTTCTAATGTGTGCATTTCCGGTGTGTAATGCAAATTGTTTTGGTAAACAAATAGTGTAGCAAGAGCCAAGTGGTATCTGACGGTCTCATAGGTACCAGGGGAGCTTGATTAAAACCCTGCATGCATGGTGATGGAGAGGAAATAGACCTGGGCATGCAGCCAGAGGGATATTTAATCTACTTCTGGCTCAGCCACTGAAGAGCTGTGTGACTCTGGCAAATTGACTCTCCTCTCTGAGCTGCAGCTTACTTTGACCATCTGATCCAGGGTGGTCCTAATCCAGGGGCGGCTAATATGAGGTCTTCCACTGTCCACCCTCCTGTCTCCCCCAGCTTCATGGCAGACATAAATAATCAATAAGTCACTCTTTGCATTGAGCTTAAACAAGACATTCGCTCCTTCCTAACACGAGCCCTCAGGCCACAGCTACTGCTTACGAGGAGTGAGCTTGCTAAATGAAGTCTGATTGTGTTAGTGATCTCTCTGTGTGACCTTGACTGCTGGCTGTGAACTCCAACTGCAGTGGAATCTCCAGTAACATTCGATTCCTCCCAAGAGAAAGGGATGGGAGGCTTTGGGCAAAGTATCCATAATAACGTATTATTGGGTTTGCTTTGCACGGGGCCGACCCTGGTTTGAGCCCTAGGATTAAACTCCGAGCACTGCCAGGTGAGGCCCGTAACACACAAAATCAAAAAACAACCCCCAAATAAATAACAATGTATTATTGGTAAGCCCAACCAGGCAATATTGTCAGAGCAATAAACCATGTGTACTCTAGCATTTGTCATTGGCTACACCATCTGGAATGACATTTGGATGGCGTCTTTGAACTGTGTAAGAGTTTGGGAGTTCGGTAGTTTGGGGATGTAAAGCCACTACACATTCAAGTCACAGTGTGTGTTCTCTTCTTCTGTTGGGATAAGCAAACTTTCCCTGTCCTTAGGACATTTTGTTGAACTTCCCCTCCAAACAGAAATAAGAACATGATCCGATGTTTCTATTTAAATCAAACTTCTGAGTGATGAGAAACCCCTTTTCAGGTCTTTGGGTTAGCTGGGTGGTTCCTTTTCAATTGATTTTTTTTTTTAATCCTGTCCATGATTCTGACTGTCTTTTTGTCCAGGAATCATCAAGGCCAACTATGTGGTTGACATCTAAGCTCCTTTCTTCCCCTAAGCCAACAAGGTAACAAAAAATAATCATTTCTGTTTTTTCTTTTTTAATAGCAGAGACTCTGAGTGGTGAAATGATGAGATCAAAGTTTTTTTTTCCCCCCTAAAATCCCTTATCAATGACATCTCGGATATAATCAAATTCTATTTATAAAATGTTCCTAAGATTCCTGGTTTCCTGGCTTTGTTTTTGCAGGAAAACTGGTGATGTCTTAAGTCAAGCCAAGTCTACACAAACAGGCATTCAGCTCCAGGAGATGCTGTCTTTCCCATTTACCCTTATTTATTTTTTCTCATGAACTCACTAATTCAGCTGGGGAGGTGGGCACCGTGATGATACCCATTTCCCAAGTAAGCAAACAAAGGGTTTGATGACAAAGCCTTGCCTCAGGTCTTCGAACTCTGGGCTTCAGACCCTGAACCCACACTTTCCCATCCTTCCTTGCCTGAGAAATTGCCTCTCGGGATTGAAGAAGCTCACTCTTCTGCTGTTCAGAAAGAAGGAACGGACAAGATGCCTTTTGGGGTTTCCAAACGGTGGGCTCTTTTAAAACTCATATGTGCAGATGCTGGGGGTGGCGAGAGGGGGACTTGGCCGTCAGGAGAGACGCAATGTCAGACAGAGGCTGTTTGTTCCCAGGGTCTCGGTGTAGCTGCAGCAGGTGACGAGTCAGGCTCTGCGGCAGACAGGGCTGGGGAGCTCCACCCCGGGCTGGGCTCTATGGACAATAAATACAGTTCCTGCATGTAGGCTAACGTGCCCCATCTTCTCAACCTGTAGCTATGTTGCTTTGTAATGGTACGCCAATGTCAGGTGTGCATGGCGGAAAATCAACACGCGTCTATCTACTGCATTAAATGCATGCCTGGATGATGATGGAGTGTGTGAATATACCCCCTGTCCTGTAGAGTTAGGCTAAAGGCTGACGAATGCCTTTCAAACCTTCTTCACCACACAGAGCCTTAAAAGCCACAGTGCTCTCTCCCCCAGGGCACCAGCAGCCCCAGAATTCTACTATACACCTCTCCTCTACATGCTCCTTTCTCCTTCTTACCCCCCAACTCCAAGGTTCCTGCCTTCGGGAGACACAACCATGGCAGAAGAGGCCGAGAGCACGTTGCTTCCTGTTTCCTGGGAAAGCCTATCTTCGCTTCGTTCTGCCTTTGAAAATGAGCACGCATAAAAGTCACCCCAAAGTCTCCTTTGGGTGCCGGCTGTTTGGGAAGCGGGACCAAGGAACCCACCTCAGGGAACTGGACTTGAGACCATCCTGGAGGGGCGAATCTCGAGATGTCATTGGACGTGTTGAACCTCGGGGTGAGAAATCCCGGAGACTGGATGAGATGCTCTCAAGGTTTATTTTCTACACCCGAAAACAACAACTGCTGGGGCCAGAGCAATCGTATGGTGGGGAGGGTATTTGCTTTGCACATGGTCGACCCGGGTTCAATCCCTGGCATCCCATCGGGTCCCTTGAGCTTTGCCAGGAGTAATTTCTGAGTGCAGAGACAGGAGTAACCCCTGAGCATTGCCAG
Organism: Sorex fumeus; assembly: GCF_029834395.1. Classification (NCBI taxonomy): domain Eukaryota; kingdom Metazoa; phylum Chordata; class Mammalia; order Eulipotyphla; family Soricidae; genus Sorex; species Sorex fumeus. Next base: position 14,468,919 of record NW_026606089.1, on the reverse strand, counting down.
CTGCGACCCAGAAATCCAGAAAACAACAACAACAACAAAAAACAACTCACAAAAAACAAAAACCCAAAAACAACAGTCATAGAAGTTTGTGGTGTAAATGAATGAACAGGTGCCTGCACTGAGAGGCTGGAATCCAGCCTTGGGTCTGCTAAGGGCCCTTATGATCCTTTCCCAAGACTGCATGTTCCAGAGAGAGGCGGGAACAGAGGTCTTTGGATTCCTGACTTTGTGCGAGGAAAAGAGAAGGTGGTGGCTGATTTGCAGCTAATGAGACGTTGCATCAAGTTTTCCCAATGTGCTTTATTTCTGGTAGTCGGAGCAGGCAACCAACAAAGCAGAGAAAGGAAAGAAAGAGGCATTTATTTGGGTGCTGTATGGGGAAGCACCAGCGCCTCTTCCAGCGGGCGAGGGAGGATGTGTGCTCGCCTCCCATCCAAATGAGGGAGCGATTAGACCTGCCCGCTTCCAGAGATGGATTTCTTGGTTGGGGGAGCAGCAGTCAGTCGGGTGCGGGGTGGGGAGGGGGAGCCTGGGCTGCTGGAGTGTGGGGGGACCACAACGTTAGGCTTTGGCAAGTTAATTAGGGTTCAGGAGTCCAGCGAGTGGGGAGAGAGGCTGCATTTGCATAAAGCCTATTTACATAATGTTCTTCACAAATTGTGTAGCCAGAAGGCTGCTGGGCTGGCTGGCAGGAGGGGGAGGCGGTGAGACACCCACGGGCTGCCGCCAAGGAACTGGGGTGGGGGGAAGGGCAAGGCCAGGGATGGGAGATGCCCCCTCTGCCTGCATCTCATCCTGTTTGGTCTCTTCGCGCCCCTCCCAGCATCTGGCCTCCCCCACACCTCCCCACTGCCTCCCAGTTCCACGCTTGGTACACTCGGGTTTGTCCCCAGTGTCTATAGAATTGTCTGCTGTGACTGTAGGACTCTTGGCTGCCGTCTTTCCTTGGATACAATCCTACCCCTTCACCATGCTCTGATCTTGTCTTCCCTCTTGCTCTGGATTCTTACAGAAGCATCCCAAATTCTCTGCTCTAGGCCCCACCTGGTCCCTCCTGTCTTCCCGTGCCCTTCCACATGGCCGTGATCTTGAGAGGGCGTGGTCTTTCCTAGGGGGGCCCCTGTGTCATTCTCAAAAGTTCCAAAGCCCCATTTCCCCGTGGCCAGAACTTACCGGCCTGGGTCGCCCTTGCCAAGGGGAGAAGGTCCTTCTCCTTGACCTTTGTTTCCCTGCTAGGCTGGGATGTGTAAACAGTTGGCGCCTGATCCATGTGGACTAGGCCAGTGGATGTGTCGCCATAGGTGGGGATGGAGAGCGCAGGCACCAGGCTGTGCCCTGGGATCTTCCTTCAGCTTCTTTCCTGCCTGGGACCACATGGGAAGAGAAGGCTCCAGGGACGGAGAGGTTGGTGGGGAGAGGGGGCAGTGGGCCCTGAGCTGCACTAACCCTGGGAAGCAGGGTCTTCAAAGGCAGGTCAGAAGGGAAAGGCCAGAAAGGCATGGGGTGCTTGGTACCCGGGCAGGGAGGGAGACTGGGAGAGACATCGGTAACACCGCAAGTCTACAATTCTGCACTGGATGGGCTCTGGTGTTTTTCTCCCCTGCTCCTGGGGGCTGGTGATCAGGAGAAGTAAGAACACAGCAATGTGTCTTGGGCACCTGTGACTTGCTAGGGGACCCACACTTTCCATCTGCCATGGGACTCCCACACAATTTCCCCCCACAGTTCTGATTTCCAGAGCGCTGTCCCAGCCAGGACCACTCAAAGGAGGTTTGCTCAGCTGGAAGAAAGCAGGTCATTGAATCTGGATTTCCAATCTCTACGAATTTCCTGAATCCATGTTATTTATGGAGGGGAAAATGACAAAGACAAAGAGATCAGATGAGAGAGGCAGTGAAAGTGAGATAGAGCACAAGGGCACTGGTGATGGGGGCAGGCGGATTGAGAGAGAGGAAAAGAAAAGAGGAGAGGGAGGAGGAGATGGAAGAGAGGGATGAAGAGGAGGAAGAAGAGAGGAGAGGAAGACCAGGATGAGGGGATGGGAGAGGAGGAGGAAGAAGAGAATGAGGAAGAAGAGGAAGAGGAGGTGAAAAAATATGAGGAGGAAGAAGTGGAGGAGAAAGAGAAAAGAGGAGGAAGAGGAAGAGGAGGAAGAAGAGGAAAAAGAGAAAGAGAAGGAAGAGGAGGAGGAGAGGGAGGAGCAATGAAAGGAGGAAAAATGAAGCAGGTAGAGGAGGGAGAAAGGTTAGGAAGAACTCACAGGTGTTCAGTGGAGAGTGAGTGTGCTTCCTGCTCACGGCCACTTGAAGGACCTTCTGTGACAATGTCCTAGACCCATTGTCCAGTGTGGGGGTCACTAGGCTGGAATGGCCACCAAGCCCCGGGAACGCATCCACTTAGGAATTGAGTTTTACAAGCATTCGAATTTACATTTGTACCCGATTGGAATGGATTGCTTTTCCTTGAACTCTGAGTAGCAGATGAAGGTCACGGCTGTCACCGGGCCACTGGCACGGACTGCTAAGAGTTGTCCTTGTTCCCTTTCGAGGCCTGGGTTGGGTTTTCTGCACCTCCTGGGCCTCTGGTTGAAACCTCTGTCCTGAATCAGGTCTTTTCCGCATTTCTCCCCCTCAGAGTCCTGGACATCCCACCCACCCCGGAGGTCCATTTTAGCTGATTCCCTCTCAAGGACAAAGTATGTATTTTTATTTTAATTTATGTAGCCTGAACCATGTCCAAGTTTTACTTTTAGAACCTGTCAATATTAGTGACATGTGGCATTTTAGGTACTTTTCTGCTGGTGGGGCCTAAATTTATTGTCATTTTATGTCACTCAGCAAAATGCACAAAATGCCAGAAGTGTTATAAACAGAGACGATTTATGTTCGGGTTGGGGTGAGGTTAAGAGAATGAATAAAAACCATTTTTTCTTTCCCCCAGAGACTTTTACGCGAGAGCGCGGCTGGCGGGTGCACATTTGACACTCAGAACCAAACCTATTCTTCTAGGGAACAGTAGGGAACAGGAGACGCCTCCCCCTCCCAGCACCACACACACACGCACACACACCACAGCTGCCTGGGACTGATCCAGTACGGACACTGGGGGCCTGGTCTGGGCCACCTAGCCATGGCTGTGCACACACTAGGTGTTCACTTAAAGTTTGTGGAGAAAGGGTAGGGGTTAAGACATGAATGAGAATGATCCCTCTTTTCTATACCCTTACGAGTGACTTCCAGGGACCTGACACCACACTGCTCTGAGTCTGCCAAAGGCTTCTTGGCCTCCGAAGCCTACCAGGTCCTTTCAAATTTGCCTCCTGAGAGTGTGGCTCACCTTCTCCCAGTGACTTAGAATGTAGCTAAATTTCCTATCCTTTTTTCTTTTTTTTTTGCACAAGTTTTCCCTACACTGAAAGCATCCCCGCCTCTCTCTACTTAGTCTTCGCTCTTACCATTCTCAGTAATTAGCTCTATCACCTCTCTCCTTTCCAAATACCCTCTCCTCACTACCAAGGGAATTAATCGCCTCCTTTATGGGTATATCCTCTGCCTTTGAGATACACCTTGATGGAAGGGCCTTGTATGATGCCTTTGCTTCTCTGTTCTTCCTCAAAAGATCTTATATGACTAGAGGGTCTGGTCTGGGGTTCCCATTCACCTCATGCTGAAGCTGATATTGTACATGGAGACGCTGACACACACGGCAGATACTTGGATGATGCCTCCAGGTTAAACTTTAGCATCCCATGGATGGGCCATGTGGCTATTGGATCTGCTAACTCTGGTCCACTGTGATTCCCGATTCCCAGACCTATGAGGCCAGATTTTCTCTCCTTTCCCTTAGAAGTTGGTTTAAATCTTTCGTTATTGTAATTTTCATTGGGATATAGGGAGGGGAATAGATTAGACGACTCTTGCACTCGTAGCTGGAAGTCATGACACACAAATGGTCCTTTTGGGCTGGACTCTGGGTTGCAGGCATCTCTCTCTCAGGCCTCCGATTCTCTATCAGTGAAAACGAGGGTGAGGCTGTGTGAGTTCTCACGTGTAGCTTAAGGCTGAGAATGATCTTTTCCTACTGTCTGTGTCATACCTCAGGTCGGTTGCACATTCTGAACCCCCCGCTGAGAACCAAGTGTCAAGACCCGACGCTTATCCAGGCCTGAAGCTAACCCAGAGTGCTTGTACTTGGCTACAAGAACTCCTGGAACAAACCCAAGGAAGATCTTGAATCCTGTTTTCTAGGTGAGAGATCTCAGGCTTGGAAAGGAGAAAAAACTTACCCAGGGTCAGAGGACACACTCATCAGGAACCCAGAGCCACACTGGGTCTCCTTGAACTTCAACCCGGATCTGTTTACCCTGTGTTCAACAGGTTGACATTGTATTGACCTTCAAACTTGTAGTAGGTGAGAAATTCCAGACTTTGAGAAAAGATGAAACCTGCCCAAGGTCAGGGGACAGGTTTATCAGGGGATAAGTTTATCAGAGCTCAGAGTCCAGTGGATCTCCCTCACCTTCAACCCGGATGTGCTTTCCCTGCGTTCCACAGGTTGACTTTGTATTGACCTTCATTCTACCCTATCTGTGGTGTTAGATGAGGCTTGAGGCTCAGTCAATCTTTGATTGAGTTGAGAGCGAACAACCTTTGGGTTTGGCGACTGAGGAATATGGATGATGACCGTTAGCCCAAAATATGGCATTTAAAAAATTGCTCTCATAGCACAGTGTTTTACTGATGTTTTTGTCCCTCCTTTTTTAGAACAGTTGAGTGACATTCATGGTGTGGATAGAACACTTTAGGTTTATCCACTTGTCAGTTGAAGGACCTCGGGATTCTTTCCAGAGCTAGCTTTTGCGAAGTGTGGTGCTAAGCCCTGTGGAATTCTCTGGGAGATGAGGAATGGGACATAAAGATGACCTATGACTCCAGGTCTGTGAAATATCCCAAATAAGTGGATTCATGGGGACAGAGAACTGCAGGATGAGTGGTTTCCGTAGTCTGGGAGTGGGAGTGGGGGTGGGAGGGATGCCTGATCACTATCCCTGGGGTTCCCTCCGAGTTGACGGAAACATCTGGAATCAGACCGAGGGGACGGTGTCCAGCACGGTGCCTGCAGCCCACACAAGGGCACCAATGGGCATTTTTTCTTTTACTGAGGTCACATTGGTTCACAAGCCTGTCCATGTTTTAGGGATTCATCTCACACCTCTTCAAACGTGTCACCACACCTCTGGTGGCATTATCTTTCCACCCCAGCTCACAAAACACTGATTCCACATTCTGTGAAGAGCATCTCCAGAAGGCAGTTGCGTTATGACGGGTTTCACTCCTATAATGCATAGTGAGGCCCACTTTGCTGGTGAGCACTGGGAGCGGGGGTCAGAGGGAAGGACAGCAGTGCCCAGTCATACCTACCCATTGGTCCCTTCCCTTAAGCCAAGTGTGGTCCCAGAGAGTGGTATCAGTGCCCCAGCACTGGTGAGAGAGAAACAGATCCTGACCCCAGTCCCCAACTCCCCACAGGCCCTCAGTTGCCCCCCCTTTTCTTGCTTTGTGGGTCACCCCCGGCGATGCACAGGGGTTACTCCTGGTTCATGCACTCAGGAATTACTCCTGGCAGTGCGTGGGGGACCATATAGGATGCCGGGAATTAAACCTGGGTAGGCCATCCCTCCCCCAGACTGGCCTCACAGGACTTGTGATTTCTTTCTCTCCCTTCCCCATCTCTCTCTCCCTCTCTCACCTCCATTTCTCCATCTTTCTCCCTTCCTCCCTCTCTTGTTTGTTCTTGGACCACAACTGGTGGTGCTCATTCAGCACTTAATCCTGGTTCTGTGCTCATCAGTCTCTCCTGGTGGGGTTCTGGGATCAAACCTTCAAATGCAAGGTGGAGCTCTTTTCCTGCTCCATCTCCCCACCCCATCCCTCTCATTTCTAGACTTAATTCCTCTCCTCCTTCTCTCTTTCCCCTTCTTCCCTTTCTTTCCTCTCTCCCCACTCCCTGCCTCCATTCTCAGTCTCTTTCTCTCCCTCCTTGACCCTCTCTCTCTGCCCCCTTCTCTCCCCTTGCCATCCCCTCCTGCACTCTCCCAATTGATTTTTCTCACTCATCTTGGCAGGTTAGTAATCACCATTCTCAGCAGAAATTCCTTCCATTTCATTACACCCAATGAGAAATGCGGGGGCAGCAGGGGGTGGGGTGGGCGCTGGGTTTCATTGCTTCCCCACTTCTGGGTCAGGTAGGGTTGGGAGTTTCCTGGGGCAGCCCCCTGGGGAAGGAGGCCGGTGGGGTGAAGGGCAGTGGCCATCTCTCCATGCTGGCCCCGGGGTTTCCCGTCAGCAGGATCTTGCAGCTCTCAGAGCCTGACCTCTCTGTTCCCCATCCCTGCCTGCATTAGGCGGGTTCCGAAGTCTCACCCGCCGAGCCCATTTCTGGGTCTAGGTGATCCTTACACTTCTGAGAGGTTCTGTCCCCTTCATGGTACCGGTGGAAAAGTGAGACTTGGAGGTGGAAAAAAACCGCTTGCAGAAACTTCTACTTCTGCTTGCAGGAAGCAGAAGCACCGACCGGGGAGATGCTACCGTGAGATGGAGCCATAGGGCAGCGGGTAGGGCATTTGCCTTGCATGTGGCTGACCTGGGTTCGATCCCCCAAGCACCACCAGGACTGACCCCTAAGCGCAGAGCCAGGAGTAAGCCCTGAGTACTGCGGGGTGTGGCCCCAAACCAAACCACCACCACCACCACCACCACCACCAGAAATGGGTGGGCAGGATGCAGTGGGTGGATCTGGCCAATGAGGAGATGGCCCCACCTCTGTGGGCTGCTCTGACAGCCTGGGATCCCATGGACCAGCTCCCATCCCAGCTTAGCCCTTTCGTGGTCAGGCCGGTTCTGCCATCTCCCTGCCCCTCCGTCCCTGGCATGGTCTAATGGGATGAGGGCGGGGGGTGGGGAGCAGGGACACACAAAACAGACCCCAACCCAGGATTTTGTGTCATGTCTCCGGCTCCCTCTCCCCTCCTGAGAGCATGTCAGGAAACACCGGAGTCTGGCGAGGCTCAGGTCCCACGCTATGTTTAGTGTGAGCCTGAGATGCTCCATAAATAGCCTCAATTACAATGCTATCGTTTCGTTTCATCAGATCTAAGATGCATTCACAACGGCAGATGCGCCCTGAATTCAGAGGCACTAGGAAAAAAATTAAGGGCTCCGAATTGAAAAACCAAACCAAACCAAAAGTACTCCCGACTTGTGGCACTTGCTTTGTGCAAGGCATAATTCTCTGGCTTTTCCATTTTCTGATGGAATCCTGGTCATAGTCTGAAAGGGTGGGGCCGGTTCTCTCCCTTACAGATCTATTAACACTGAAGCAGCGGATGTTGTCAGTAACTCTGGCTTGGCTAGTAAGAGACCAGAATATTCCTCATCATAATGAACTAAGCTGTGTGTGTGTGTGTGTATGTCTGGGGGAGGTCACATGAATGACCCTGATGATACTGTTCTCACATTCTGCTTTTATCCCCATTTTACAGGTGAGTAGATTGAGGGTCAGCATGTCAAAGCCCCTTACCAGAGTACACACAGCCAAGAACTGGTGAGGACCAGGGGTTCCGGCCAGAACGATTTGCTTTTATTAACCTGAAATCTGGCTGCTGCTTCCTTAGGTGTGGGAAGCTTTGCTGGAAAGATCCTCCTAACCCTTGGTGGCTTTCCGGAAACTGCACCCTCTGCCCCGTCCAGGGCTCCCTAAACCACCTCCATGCTGTCTTTTAGGAGCGAGGCTGGGGCCTGGGGTGGAGCTCGGGGAGGTGAGGTAGGAAAAATGTGCCGTATGCAGATGCCCCATTAAAATTTCATGCGGATTCAGAAATTCAATGTTGACTCGGGTGACGCAAATCGGTATGAAAATTCCGAGGAAGGCACTCTCATTGTTATCAAAATCAAATGGATGAGCAGCCACTAATGAGGCAGACACGGGGCCCGGCTCACCTCTGAGGATTGGGGGAGACGGAGGGGCGCGTTGGTGCTCCATTATTCATACCTTTGTGCTGGAGTTTCAAATTCAAGGAGGCTGGGGAAGGGGACAGTGGCAGAGTAGAGGACTGGGGCTCCCCCCCAGAATGTCCCTCACCAATGCCTGGAAGCTGGTGACTAATAGACTGGGGTTCTGGGACCGCTCTCCCGAGGGCCCCCAAGCACCTGCCCTCTGCCCCTTTGGTGAGCCCGGGATGCCCAAGGGACGAGGTGGGCGCTGGGGAACCGTGGCTCTGCGTGGGCTGCTGTTGAGTCTCTCTGAAGCCCCGTTTCCCCCGCTAAGGGTGGGAGCATTCCTAGCCTCAGTGGCCCCCTCATGCTTCCCAGAACACTAGGCTTAGAGGAAGTTCTGACCATCTCATTGACATTCATGTTCTGATTCAGGAAACAGGTGGGTGGAGATTTTTCAGCGCTGACCATCAGGGCCAGGAGCGGGCAAAGAAGTGGAGAGCTGCACCACTTTTCTTTTTGGGTGGGAGTTGTTGGGTCCTTGTAATACTCACTGCAGTGGAATATAAGAGCCCAGAGACGCGGTGTTGCTCGGTTCTGGTGAGGCCACAGACCAGCAGAGGTGCTTTGGTGACACTCAGGGGCCTCTTGAGCCCCTTCTGGACATGCCAGGAAGTGGGAGAGGGCCTTCAGGGCTCTCCCCCCACCCGGTGAGGCTCCAGAGGCTGGGCGGTGCCTGGGAGAAAACCACTTCCGGTGAGCGCAGGGCAAGGTCCCCCACCCCTGGACGTCTTCTGGTCTTGGACCACCCTCTGAACTGTGGGAGATGCAATGTGAATGGGGCTCTACTTTGTGGGGTTTGTCCCCCCTCCCCACACTTTCTGGAGTTTTCTGAGAGATAAGATGCCCAGCTGTGTGTCCCTTGAGGAGTGAGGGGGATGAATTGGATCCTGGGCTCTGTGGATTTTATCTGTTCCCCCTGTTGGAATACAAAGAGTTTAGGTATATCAGGTTGCACCCATCACAGTGCTCCCGAGTCACTCCCATTCCTTTGTTTGTCTCTAACCACTTCTTTGTGTCCTCTTCCCCCAACCAGTTAATTAGCTTTTCCCCAATCAGACTCTGTTCATTTGTAAGGTCAAATCCTTCTAGGACACTGAACTTGTATTGTAAGTTAATATTGCCTTTCTCTTCTCCTTATGTCTTTTGAATAGTTTACTTTAATGCAATGTCCTTTTTGTATAGATACAGGAAGACAATTAATATTATGCTTTGTAATTTAGGATTTAATTGGCTTTGAATATTATTCACTCCCGGGCATCTGCTTTCTCAACTTAAGCCTCAGTTGCCCTCACTTCCTAGCACCCCTGAAAGCAGGGTCCCGACGAGGGACTGGATGGAACCAGGGCAAGCAGGTAAGCTAGGTGCTACTCTGGCATCGAGATGGGCCAGGCCAAAGCACCATGATTCTTAACTCTAAGTTTGGAGTTTGATCACAGATAAATGCTGTCATGATCCAAAAGTAACAAGACTAGGATTCTGCTAGGACTAGGAAAGATATCTGGCCTGAGCACTGTAGTCTGAGATCGAGATGGCCCTAGGAGACCAATTCTATAAGCTTAAGGTATTTCTTACTGTGTCCATACAAAATGATTTACATTATGTATGCTTATATGTTTGTTGGACAAGGAAAGGAGAAACACACCCAGGGGGTTCCGTTGTAGGGTGGGTTGATCTTCAAAATGAGAATCTGCCCTAGAAGCGGCTTTCCCGTGTGTCCTGACTAGTTTGGATGAGGCTGAACATTTCTCCCCCTTCAAACTGCCTTCAGTAAATAATTTCAGTATATTGTAAGAGGCAGTTTTCCTTTTCTCACAGATCTCAGGTGCTAGCCAGGCCTGATCTTTGGGATGTAGATTCCAGGCTCTAGCAGGCTAGCCTTTGGGATGCAACGTTCAGATACTTGTCCTTGGGATATAGATTCCAAGCTCTAGCAGACTGGTCTTTGGGCTGCAATCCAAGTGCTTGTAGCTTGTGAAAGGTTTCAGTCTTGGTTTGGTATCTTCTTTCCAGAGGCCAAAATTACTGGCCTGCAGATAGATGTAAAGAAACAATGTATGTTTTGCTGCCTCAATGTTCTTTCTGTAACTCCTTTTGATGACATCACTGTATTGCGCCCTTTAGGGGTACCATGATCTATATAAGGAGATTTTCGGGGCTCTCTGGGGGAACACGTGCCTTAGAGAACCTGGGAAGACGGATCTGAGAGAATGAGGACAGAAGGTGAGAGAACAGGGAGCACGTGCTGGAGAGATCCTGGGGACTCCATGACTTACATTTCTTCCATGTAATAAACTGCTGCTAAGACCAACCAGCCTGGCCCGCATTTCCTTCCTTCGCCTGACCATCGCTATCGACCTCCCTGGAGTGGGGAAACGGCCTGAGACTTCCGAACGCGGGCGGCGGGAGAGATAGGCCACTGCCGTTCCTTGTGTGTTTACACATCCATTTTTTGTGTTTACACACCCTCTCCACACCCCTATTCTTGGATGGCCCCAGATGGGGGTGGTTCCTTCTGTGGGGTTTGGTCCACACCCCAGCAGTGCTCAGGGTTCATTCCTTGGGGAAAAATGCCTAGTGACAGGGATTAAAGTCTGGGATTAAGCCGCATGCAAGGCCAGCACCCTACCTGCTGTCCTATCACTCCAACACCCGGGTGGGGGGGGGGGCGGTTCTTATTTCTCATTTTCTCTCCAGCTTAGTCCCTCTTGATTCCCCCACATTCGCGAACACGCCCTAATTCCCAGTTTCCTTTGGGCATTTTCATGCCACCACTCCTGGACTGTGAGGGTCCATTTTCACTGTGCAAAGTCTTTGCCAGAAGGAATCTGCAGGTGGCTGGAGATGGGGAACAGTGCCCCTGGGTCTGGCCCCTCTCCAGAGCCACACCTCCCTCTAGGTTCAAGGAGGTACTTGGGGGGTCCTCTCTCTGGAGGTGGATGAAGGTGGATGGAGGGTCACCTGCACGGCTGCTCCTTCTGTGCTCAGGAGACGGCTGCTGACTTGGCGACCCTTGGTGAGAACCAGGTGTCTGAGGATCCCCTTGAGCAGGAGAATCTTGTGGGGACAGTGGAGGGGGCTTATGGACCCCCTCCCTTCGGTGTGTCTTGGCACAGGAGCTGCCAATGTTAGGGCACGGATGGAAATCTCCCTTTAACGACAAAGAGACTCAAGAGACTGCAAACAGCAAGCAGGGTTTATTGTAAGACTGGCTAGCCAGGGTCCAACCGCCTACACAGACATGCAGGTCTGGCAGGTTGGGTAAAGACCCTGAACTTCTTCAAAGGAGTTCTTATATAGGCCTTCATGGACCGACTGTTAGAGCAGAGCCCGCGCATTTCATAGCCAATAGATTTGTAATAACAGATACTTTCCTAACCAATCCAATTAAGGGTGCAACAGCGGGTAGGGCATTTGCCTTGCACGCGGCCAACATGGCCGACCAGTTTTCGATTCCTCCACCCCTCTCGGAGAGCCCGGCAAGCTACCAAGAGTATTCGATATGCCAGACACAGTAACAACAAAGTCTCCAATGGAGACGTTACTGGGCCCGCTCGAGCAAACTATAGTTTAAAGATCAGCATTTGCGTCAGTGCTTAGGAACGTCCTGGTTTTTAGGGCAGTCCTGGGTCTTGCAACATGGGTCTTCTGAGAGACATCCGGTTATCTGGTCTGACCCCCAACCTTCAAGTACCTGTATCTGAATTCCTTGCTCAGGGGCAGAAAAACCAGTTAGCTTGCATTGCGGGATCCTATAAAGGGGATCTGAAAAAGCTTATCTAGACCTGTTCCTCGAAAAACCAGTTATTTTGCAATGCAGGTTCCTATTAAGCTAAGCTAAATTAATTCTGGTGGTGGTCCATTTTGGGCCTGTCCCTCACACCATCCTACTGTTGACCGCGCACGGGGCATAACTAATAAACAAGGTTCCTGCATCCTCCCTGCGTTTCGTAATTATGACGGGGCCATAAAAATCCCTTCCCTCCCCCCCATCCAGCCTTATCTTAGTCAACGTTATGAGCGCTCAGGAGGTTAATGCAGGGCCGTAAATCCACAGTGGGTCGAACAAGGAAGACTGGAGGGACTGTCCATAAATCTAGGGCAACGGCTCCAGTTTGTTTATTTAATAAAATATCATTCCATAGAAATGCACGGCGGGGCGCACACCTCGGGGAGCGGGGGCGCGTGGGAGCGGGTGGGGGCTGGCGCCGCAAGGGATTCTCTGGGCGTCGGGGTGGGGGTGCATGCAGGCAGGGGTGCGGGGCAGAGCCTGGTGGGTTCCGTTGTTCTGCACCCTGTCCCTGCTCCCCAGAAGGCTTGAATGGGGCCTGTCAGTTATTGGAATGGTACGCACGGCGCCAGCACCTATCCAAGACACTCTTCCGGGATTTGTGAGGGGCGCTGTGCCCACGCCCCACTGCTAAATCATCAGGTAGTTTCCTCCCACGGGCTGCAAAGAGGGCTCTGGAGTACATAGATGTCAGGTGTAATGCCAGACTCACCGCTTTACAGGGGTGGCTGGCTCCCTGCGGCTCTCCTCTCCCTCCCTGCGCCAGGGGACCATCGTCTGTGGCTTTGCAGAGTTTGGGAAGGGAGGGATGGAGGCAGGAGCACCCAAAGGACTTTTCCTCCTTCTCCGCACTTACCCATGAAATTGTGGCATCATGGTCACTTTGCTGGGCCTTCGCTGAAGGTCATGCGCAGGGATTTCATGCTGGACATTGATGACCGGAGGATGGGATGGGATGGATGGGATGATGGAAAAGTGCCGAGATTCTGCTCAGCCTGGACATGGCTCTCCTGCCCTATTGGGACTGGCATCACCGCCTGAGTCTGTCCTGGAGGGAGATCCACAGCGTGGTCTGGAGCTGAGGACCCCAGAGACGGTAGTTTCAAGTTCCAGCCTTGACTCTTAGATGTGATGTGATGAGCTGAGTGAGCTGAGTCCTGTCCTTTAGCCCCTGAATTCTTGTGAAATGACCTTAATAGCTGCTTCGTGGGCAGCATATGAGCTAGTGTAAGTGAAGTGCTTGTCTCGGCCTTGAACACTATATGCATTCTAAAGAGGATGGGGGACAGAGAGGTGTGTGTGTGTGTGTGTGTGTGTGTGTGTGTGTGTGAGAGAGAGAGAGAGAGAGAGAGAGAGAGAGAGAGAGAGAGAGAGAGCGACAACTGTGAAACTCCTCTAGTCCTAGAAAAACGGAAGCGCCGATTGCCCAAGCGGGAATGGATAAGTCAATGTTTGTAGCGCTTTTAACTGAGTTTAATTTGGCCGCAGTTATTGCTGATTTAATAACAGCTGGCGGAATGCGGCGGCTTCATCTCAAAGACAAATTCCCCATGGCTAATTGCTGAGCATTTGATGAGCCCAGTGGCATTCTTTACAGTCACCTGTGGAGCTTTCCAGACTTGGCCAGGACTGGCGGGGGGGGAGAGGGGGGGGCGTCCCACCCTGGCTCCACCTAGCTCCACCCCTACAAGGGGTGCGCTGGGACTGATGTCAAGGGGACCGTTGGTGGCCGTGCTACAGATGAAAACCCACAGCTGCTTTTTGGGAAGCAGCCTTGCTGGCCTCTACCCTGAAGCTGCGGGAACAATACACAAGATCTTGGGGGCACCTCCCAAATGATTTCTGGTGGGTAAGATCATCCCCAATTGAGAGCAACTGCCCTGCACTCACTCAAGAGTCCTGGTGCACTGGGAGGACCTGAGTTCTGGGGTCTGCAAAGCGTGCCCCCTGCCCACCCCCCACTTGCTCAAGCCAGTCCCCCACCAGCTTCAGCCTCATGGGGATGGGGGTCGACGCTGGTCTCCAAGCAGAACTTCGTAAAGAGCTGGAGCTGATTCAGGGTTTAGTCTAAATAAGTATTTCCTTATATTTTGCTTTTTGACTCACACCCGACGATGCACAGGGGTTCCTCCTGGCTCTGCACTCAGGAATTACTCCTGGCGGTGCTCAGGGGACCCTATGGGATGCTGGGGATCGAACCCCAGTCGGCCGCATGCAAGGCAGTCTAAAATATGGCCCTAAAGCAGTATTTCTTTTCTTTTTTAAAAATTTTTATTAGTGAGACACCATGAGGTACAGTGGTAGACTTACAAATTTTTGTGCTTGGGTTTCAATTATACAATGATCAAATACCCATCCCTCCACCAGTGCCCATTTCCCATCACCACGGATCCCAGTATTCCTCCCACCCCCATCCCCCCATCCCACCCTCTTGGCTTGGAGGTCAGCCACACATGCTAGGGGAAAAGGGAGCTCAGATAGAGAAGGGAGCACCAAATAAAGGGTGTTGGGAGGATCCTCCCAGGATGGGAGAAGCATGCTGAAGGTAGACTATAGACCAAACATGATTGCCACTCAATGCCTCTTTTGCAAGCTATTTCTTTTTTCTTTTCTCTTCTTTCTCTTTCTTTCTTTCTTTCTTTCTTTCTTTCTTTCTTTCTCTCTCTCTCTCTCTCTCTCTCTCTCTCTCTCTCCCCCTTTCTTTTTTTCTTTCTTTCTTTTGCTTTTGGGGCCACACCCAGCGATGCTCAAGGGCTACTCCTGGTTCTGCACTCAGGAATTATTCCTGGCATTGCTTGGGGGACCATATGGGATGCTGGAGATTGAAGATCGAGTGTGCAAGGCAAATGCCCTACCTGCTATACTATCTCTCTGGACCCAAGCAGTATTTCTTAAAAGGAAATGCAGTGATTCCCTATTCCTCCCCTTTGGATAGCCCAAGAAGACCACAGGTAAAAGTAGCATTAATAAGTAGCCACGGTATAAGACAAGTAGGGCCAACAGGTAGGATGGGGGGTGGGCAGAGGAAGAAAACAAAGTGGGAAAGGGTCCAGTGTTGAAAGAGTCTTGAAAAATGCTGGTCTAGAGAGATGAAGAGGAAGTGGGGTGAGGGGCTGTGTTTTTGCTGACTTCCTGTCTGCTCCCACGACAAATCTCACCACCAGCTCTGAGATCTTCCTGGAATTTAGACGGGGGCAGTTTCCTTTCTCCCTGAAGACCCTCCTGAACCAAATTGTTGCATTTTAACTCCCCAGATTTCTTCCGGGTCAAGGCTGTGTGGTGAGGCTCAAACCCTCCTGCCTGATGTTGATGTTGAGTCACTCAGCATCTGCCCCTTTCTGGCATCCTGAGGATTTTTCTGAGCACGAGGCAGGAAAATAGTTCTGGGAGATACTAGGGCTGTTTCCCAAGGTCCTGCTGCTGCTCCAAGTCACACAGTGGAAGGTAGAGTGGCGGAAAGTGAGACCCGGTGTGAAGTGTAGACATGTGGTGACTATTCGGTCTCTGGTTTCTTTCACCTGGATCAACTCCTTCCTGCGCTCCACACTGGGTACCTGGCCATCTGTGGCCCACACTGACTCCTTGCCTTCTCCCATGTCCCCTTGTCCCATCTCCCATGGCTTCTGCCAACCTGGAAAGTGATCCCTGGGTGCAGGCCTCACTGCCAATCCCAGTCATTTCTCCCCTGGGTTCACTCTATCTGTTAACTCTATTAGACACTGGCTAACACCACCCATGTCTACCTCTGTCCTAGAGGGCATCGGGGCTTTGAAATCTGGTGCATACTTTATTTTTCTTTTTGGGTCACACCTGGCGATGCACAGTGGTTCCTCCTGGCTCTGCACTCAGGAATTACTCCTGACGGTGCTTGGGGTATGCTGGGAATATGGGAAAAGGGGATGCTGGGAATCGAACCTGGGTCGGCTGCATGCAAGGCAAGTGCCCTCCCCGCTGTGCTGTCACTCCAGTCCCTGGTTCATACTCTTTAACACTCTCTTCTTCTTCCTGCTCCTCCGGAGTCTCATCAGGGTGAGCACCGTGGGGTCCGCCCCCACTCATTCCTTAACATTCTATCCAGGCGATGTAGAGAACTTGGGGGAGGGGCTTCCTAGTGACTAAGCATCATATCTCTCTGTCTCCCTGACCCGTTATCCCCGGGCAGACTCATGGTCCTGAGTCTCCCTTTAGGGGGAAGAGAGCTGAAGTAAGGGAAGGATCAAGAACATGCCCTTGGAGTTAAGAGTGGGTCAGGATTCAAAACCAAGAGGGTCCAAGAAAGCCTGGAGATTTCAGTCACAGAACCCGCATACCCAAATTTTCAGCAGATTAGTATCTCGGCGAGGTCCGTCTCAAGACGGTGGAGTCTCGCTGGGGGCATGACGGTGATTTTGGATTGTGGGAGAAACGGCTGACACAGGCAGGCACTGGGCTTATCCGCCCCCTCCCCTCTCCAATGTGCCGTGGATTATTCAGCCATGCCTGGGTTCAAGATTTACTACAGCTTTTTGATCTCTTTTGAGATTTATTTATGGTTCTCTGGAGTCGGGATGGGCTATCTTCCCCCCTCCCTTAACTCTCTGTATTTCCTGAGGCCCTGGAATCACGTCTACATCCCAAAGCTACTTCAGTTGTACCTTCCCAGTAAAAATACTGAACTCCCTGAACAAACACAGTGACTTCTTAGTATCTGTGTTGAAAATCATAATGCACAAAAGGAGATAAAGAAAGAAAGAGGTGGGGGGAGGGAGGAAGGGGAGGTGTGAGAGAAACTGGGGACATTGGTGGTGGAGGGACAGGTGTTGGAACAGTGTATGACTGACACCCGATCATGAACAGTTTTGTAACTGTATCTCACTGCGATTCAATAAAAATAAATCAAACAAAAAACCCATATTGGGTACAGGCTGTAGTCTCTTTTGGAAAGCAATTTACTGTCTGAATGGGACATTGGAATTTATTCAAGGTCTGTTTATATTTTTAGTCAGTTGAAAGGAGAAACTTATGATTTTTTTAAATTTTGGGGTCACATGTGTTGGTGCTCAGGGCTCACTCCCGGCTCTGTGCTCAGGGATCACTCTTGGTTATGTGCTCAGGGATCACTCTTGGTTATGTGCTCAGGGATCACTCCCAGCTCTATGCTCGGGGCTCACTCCTGGCAGCAGTCAAGTCACCATATGTGGTACCAGCAATTTGAACCAAGGTTGGCAGGATGCACGGCGTGTGTTTGAACTCCTGTATTATCACACAGGCCCTGGTGCTCCTATTTATTTATTTATTTATGTTTTGGACCACGTGCTGTGATGCTCAGAGCTTACTCCTGACTCTGCTCAGGGATCACTGCTGGTGGGACTTGGGGAACCATCTGTGGTTCTAGGGATTTGCACCTTGGCCTGTCACCTGCAAGGCATCTTAGCCCCTGTACTTTCTCTCCAGCCCCGTGCTCTACTTTTTACAACTTTTGGATTCTCAGTCACCCTTAGCTCAGAGTGAAACTGACCGCTGATTACATAGGGCATCCTAAACATAGAGTAACCAAAGATGTCTCTCTTCCTTTTGGTGTAACCTGGACAAGCCAGAAGGAAAATGGAAGATGGGGTGCCAGGTGTTGTGTGCTGCTTGTCAGAGCTGCCATCCTCCCTCTGCTAACAAAGCCTCTCTGTAGCTCCTTGGGGTTCAGGAGCCGTTGGCGGTGATTGGTTCCCCCCTCACAGGAAGTCAGGGCAGGTCCCGAAGCTGAGACAGGAAGTAGCTGAGAGGGAGGTCAATGCTCTTGTCTTTTCTCCAAAGCGAAAGGGGTAGTCGCGATGTAATTGTGTAAAGCGATTACATGGATCATAATAGTACAAATTGAGAGTGAGTTTTCTGACTGCCAGGAGAAGAAATATTTTAGGCTTGGTTTCCTAAGAGGAATCCATCATTTTGATTTTTTAACTCCGGCGGTTAACACCACAGTTCACTCTAATTTTAGAAGCATTCCGAGACAGGAGTCGGGTGTACCTGTCTTTGTCAGGCGGTAGGTATCTTACACAGTCTGGGTCGAGAATGGAGACTGGTTTGAAAAAAAAAATGATGTTCAAGGGAAGTTCTGTCTCTTCAGAACCATGCTGGAAGCAACTGATGGAATGACAGTGATTCTGAGCCCACGTGGGGCTGGTTATTGGCGCAACTCTCTGTGAAGGTAACCACCCACCTCAGAAATGGAGAGAGAAGGGACAGCAGGATGAAAGGGAGCCAGATCTCACTTGCATTCTGGAAACGATGGGGCAGTGATTGTTGGGGCTGGACTGAGCCGTCAGGGTGAGCCCATGTAGACTGCACCGCACATGGGCAAGAACATAGGGACTCATGATAATGGGGCTAGAGTTCTTGTGTGTCCTGACTGGTTTGAATGAAGCTGAACATCTTTTTCTTTAAGCTGCCTTCAGTAAATAATTTCAGTTTATCTAGTTCTTACTCTGAAGAACCTGGCAGGGTATCAAAAGTATTCCCGGGGCAGAGAGGGAAACTCTCTGTAACCAGCTGCCATGTAACCCCATCAACGGCCATCCAGAGACTATAAAACCAAGCTCTTGGAAGAGAACAAGGCAAAGTCTCCTGCCCCTGCACCTGGCTGTCCTTACTGGGGCCCCTTGGAGGAGGCGGGTTGAGTTTCCCTCTCCGCCCAGAGCAGAGCCCCTACAGCTGAAGACCTCCGGGACCCAGCTAAAGCCATGCGGAGACCACTCTCCACATGCTTGGATGAGGAACCGGCAGAGGAACTCAGGCATGCGGGACCTGGGGCTGAGATCTCCAAGCCTGCTCAGTTCAGGACTGGGCCTCCTCCACCCAGCTCCCCCACCTTCCCGTAGCTAGACAGTTACACCCACCAACTGCCATGTAAGCCCATCAACGGCCATCCAGAGACTATAAAACCAAGCTCCCAGAAGCGTGTGGCCACATTTGGGGCCATGCGACCTCTTATTCTCTAGTTCTCACTCTCAGAGAACCTGGCAGGCTACTGAGAGTATCATACCCACCTATATTCCTGACTAGGAACACCTGTAAAGGTGATTAGAGGCTTCCCCCAAGGTCTCCATCTGTCTCAGAGACCCCAGCAAGCTACTGAGAGTATCCCACCCGCAGGGCAGTGCCTGACAAGCTACCTGTGGCATACTCGATATATCAAAAACAATAACAATGAATGGTCCTCATTCCCCTGACCCTGAAGGAGCCCCCAATATGTCATCAGACTACACTTGCATGTGACAGGGATGAATGGATATGTTAATGGGCCCACTTGAGCGAATTGAAGGACAACGGGGTGATAGTGATAGTGCATAGTACTCCATTGTGTAGATGT
Source organism: Sorex fumeus (assembly GCF_029834395.1). Classification (NCBI taxonomy): domain Eukaryota; kingdom Metazoa; phylum Chordata; class Mammalia; order Eulipotyphla; family Soricidae; genus Sorex; species Sorex fumeus. The sequence goes on along the minus strand of NW_026606089.1, from coordinate 14,449,739 downwards.
ACCAAAGTTTCTTTAACCAGTCATCTGTTCTCAGGCACTCAGTTGTTTTCCAGATTCTAGCTATTGTAAAGAGTGCTGCGATGAACAAACAAGTGCAGATGTCACTTCAACTATACTTTTTTGCCTCTCTGGGATATATTCCCAGGAGTGGTATTGCTGTGGACCCTTCCTTCCTGGTCTTCCAGAACAGCCCCCTTCCACCTCTGCCCCCTTCCCCCGCCCACAGACTTGTGACTATGTTCAATGACACATTCTAAGGTTACAGGTGGAATTTACAAAAGCCTGCATTTGGTCCATTGAGAATCTTAAAATGGACAGATTATCCTGGATTATAGGGATGCCCTCCACCACCACCACTTCCTGTGCTCACAAGGGCCCTCAAAAAGCAAAGAGAGAGAGAGAACCAGAAGGCTGTCATATGAGTAGGACAGACATCATTGACTTTGAAGATGAGGAAGAAGCCATGAGCCTAGGAGCGAGGCAGCTCCTGGAAGCTGGCAAAGAAATGGAATAGAATATAGATAATGTCACAGGTCTGTTTTGTTTTACACTACTATGAACAGGACCAATTGTCACAGCAGCAATAGGAAACAGATACAGGCCTTGAACTCTCCATCTGAGAAAGGGGTTGAATTGGGTCAGATTTGTGCCGAAATTGACTTGATGCACATCAGGCACTGAAGACAGCCCATGTCCTTTGTCATGGGTGTGACTGGCCTAGTTCCTCTGGTGCTCTAAAGTGAGGCTAGAAGGAAGATTCTAGACAGGACTAGGAAGTCTCTACTTGGATTCTGGCTTATTTACTTAGCAAAGACCCGATAACTTCAGATTTGTTCTTACTCTGACATGGGCCTCAATTTCTTGTCTACTTGGTGGGCATAGGAAGGCTGGACTCATCAGCAGTCCAGAATCTGGAACCCTCCTACAAGGATTTAGAGTGTGTATATATATGATTGTGTATTTGTGCATGTGCATATGTGTGTATGCATGTGTATACATGCATATATGTTCCTATGGCTGAATGTGTGTAGGCATGTTTGAGTATATATGTATATGTATGTGAGCATGCATATTGTATTTGGGTCATATATATATGTCTGTGTGTGTATTTGGGTGCATATATGTGTGTGTGTGATTATATGTGTATATTCCTGTGTATATGTGTATGTATGCATGTGTAGCTGGGTATACATGTATGTATGCATGTGTAGCTGGGTATACATGTAGTATGTGTGTCTATGTGTGCATATATGTGTGTATATAGCTGTGCTTGTGCATATGTATGCATGCATAGTTGGGTATACAAAAGTGTATGTGTGTGAGTGTATTGTGTATGCCTGTGTGAATTTATGTGCACTATATATGTGTGTGTGTGTGTGTGTGTGTGTGTGTGTTTGTATATATGTGTATTTAGACCCAAGACCCTTGGAGTGGTTTTAAACCACTCAAGACCCTTAGAGTAGTTTTCTGTAAATATGGAATCTTGTATCATTTCTTTGGGAAGAGGATCTCTCTGGTCTCAAAGCTAGTCACCCCAATGAGCTTGTACCTCTGACCAAGGTCCACATTCCTGAGCAGTCACCGAGGATCAAGAGGGCACCCAGCGGCTACTCAGAGGCCAGCTGCACTGGTTTCTGCCACTATCCAGTCAACATCCTTGGTTACATCAGCTCATCACTGTACGCACAAGAAATCAACAGCTGAATATGTAAATATCTCTTGGTTCTCTCAGCCCAGACAGTCCCTGAGGCTTTTAGAAGCAGTGGAAAGATGGGTTTTGCCGTCAAACAGCTATGAGTTTAATGATGGCTTAACCTTCTTCCTCACTTGATAAAGGCGGATTATAACGTTGTATAGCCAACATTAGATCACAATGGAACCAAACTCATAAGGCCATTATAGGGATCAATAACACAAGTAAAACCAGTGTTATGATTACAGTAATTTGCAGCAGGCAGGAGGAAGTGTGTGTGTGTGTGTGTGTGTGTGTGTGTGTGTGTGTGTGATGGGGGGGTCGATGGTGTGTGTGTATGTGTGTGTGTGTGTGTGTGTGTGTGTGTGTGTGTGATGGGTATTAACCCTCCCAGCAGGGGGCGATCATCAGAGAAAACATCCCATAGAAGATTGGTTCTAAGTTGAACTCGAATGGTGTAATGAATGTACAAGTCTATCTGTTCAATACCTGATTTGGGCAATGATCTCAGAAAGCGAAGAGAAGAGAGGAATAAATGAGGTGGGTGGGGAGCCCCGGAGTCCCCCCCCTCCCCACACCAGATCTTTAGTGAGTGATTTTCCCTTCAATCCTGAACCATTTCCTCTTCCTGCTTCTTCTTCCTGCCCTATTGCTGAACGCACGCTTGGGCCCTCAGCCCCTTGCCCTGTATCCTACTGCAGGGACGCCCAGCAGACAGCCACATGACAGGAGAAGGAGGGAGGCAGAGCTGGAAAGGGGAGTGAGAAGATTGATGCTGGCATGGTCACCATGGCAACGGCTGAGGATGGGCTGCGGGCCTCGCTGCCGGGAGCAGCTCCTGTGGCTCTGCCTGGATTCCAGGGCCTTTGAGGGCAGAGGAGCTGCTCAGGTAGCGACCCTGTGAATACACGGGGCAGTGAGGAGAGTTGGCACTCAGGGTGACAAGTCCATGAGAGGAGATGCCCTGACACCCTTGGGTACCTTTCTGGAAGCTTCTGTTGACTCTGTGAGCATTTTGAGGAGACCTAGCCCAAACCTTGAGCTTAAAGACAGGGAAACGGAATCCTCAGGATGAGATGGTGAGCACCTACTAGGTAACTGGCTCTTACAGCTCATCTCCTATTGTGGGTCTCTCCATCTAGCAGACCGTGTGAGCTGGGAGGGTGGTGGAGCATTGTGGGTCAGGGTTAGGTGTCAGAGAAATGTGGGAGGCAAATCCTTGCCTCCTCTCTAAGCCTCAGCCTCCTTATCTTCAAGATGATAAAAGCTTGTACCCTACACTCTTTTTCTGCCTCCTGCACAGTTAAGTTTGGGAATAACATGAAAGGTACGGAAATGTTTGTGTAGTGCTTGCAAAGCATAAATTCCCAATAAATGTCACCTAATCATCATATCGCAGAGCAATTTGGAGAAAAGAAAATTCACATCATGCCAGCTTAAACAAAGAGACAATAACAACAAAAACAACACAGAGCTGTAGTAGGGGCAGGATCCAGTTACTCCTGAAACGATCAGGTTTTATCTCTTTGCTTAACTGAGATGGATTTCCATCTATATTTGTGTGTCTTGTTGAAAGCAGAGCTTTTCGGGATAATGGGAGCACACAGGTTAGTAGTTGGAAAGCACAGGTTAATAATAATAGGAAAGGGTTCTCATTTATTGGGAACTTAAATGTGCTATGTCCCCTGCTGAGCCTTTGGCAGGAATTCTTCCCAAGAGCTCTTTAACTTAACTACTTGCATTATCCTATTTTATAATAAAGGAATCTGAGGTGCAGGGATGTTACATCCATCACCCCGAGATCACACAGCTGGTAAATGGTATCAATGAGACTTTAGTCAAAAGTGGGTTTAGTGTTATAACAACTACACTAGGGCTGGAGTGATAGCACAGTGGTAGGGCGTTTGCCTTGCACGTGGCCTACATGGCTGACTGGAGTTCGATTCCTCCGTCCCTCTCGGAGAGCCCAGCAAGCTACCGAGAGTATCTCGCCCGCACGGCAGAGCCTGGCAAGCTACCCGTGATGTATTCGATATGCCAAACACAGTAACAACAAAGTCTCCAATGGAGACGTTACTGGGCCCGCTCGAGCAAATCGATGAACAACGGGAGGACAGTGATAGTGACAGTGACAGTGACAGTGACAGTGGGTTTAGTGTTGAGGAGGGGAGGGTGAGGGAGGGTACAGCACCTCTGACCTTGGTTCTGAAACAGACTTGCAGACTGAGAAAGCTTATTCCATCATAGATACTGCCTGACTTCCTACCCACCTCCCTCCACCCTGGAATCTAACAGGTGATGGAAGAGGCAATGAGAGAAAAGTCATGGAAGGGAAGACTTAGGGGTAAGAGGATCAGAAATTCCTGGAAAGACTCCAGAATGGTGACTGAGGAGAAATAATAATGACTTGAGTTGTTGTATGCGTGGGATAATGAAGTTACTAGGGAAAGTGCTTTCAGTAGCATTTGGTCTCTTTCCTCTTTGCCACACTAGTGGTCAGTAACTTTCCTTACCAGACTGGCTCTCATTATCCTTATCTTTCTAGCTTGTTTTTGGCCGTCAAGAAGAGAATAGTGGAAACCGCAAGTATGGTGCCTGGCACTTCGGCTGTTTCTCTTGGACTCTTTGCCTGTTCTTATCAGTAGCCTCTGTCCAAGTTCGTTTGGGTCCAGGCTGAACACCAGCCTATCAGCCCTTGTCTCAGAATCTCAGTTTGCAGGGGAAAAAAATTCTACAGCCTCCAAATTCATTTGTCATGTGGGCTTTTTCTGCCATAAAGCGCCAAGCTGCTCCAAAGAGTTAGGAACCACATTTTCCTACATTAAAAAGTGCCTCGAGTGAGGATCCTGTTCCAATGGTGGCATGCAAATGCCTCTTTCAAGAGTGGAAATTGCTTTGAAGTTACTATTTCCCCGGCTTTGATAGTAATCTGCTTAATGTCTTGTGTCAAACTAATTACAGCATAATTACCTTTTTTAATAACAGGTACTTTTAATTGGTGCAGGGTTAAACAATTCTGTTGTAAAAATCAGTTGTTTTACATTCATGGCTATAGTTTACAAAGAACTGGGACAACCTTGTAATATTAAACACTTCACAGAGCTGGGAAGGGAGTTGGAGGAGAGGTGCCACCCGGCCGCCTCTCCAGGACATCGGCCCTTTTTCCTCTTGGGGCTTTCTCTGTTCGCTGACAAAGCTTCTTGGGACAGTCTTCGTTCAAAGGAGAGAAGGATACTTCTGGTGACAGGTTCAACAACACCATCAAGACTTGCTCCTATGTCTACGTGCGTGTTGCTACTTCCCTTCTTCAGAGGAGTAAAGCAACCTAACCCCCAGGTCACATGATTGAATCAAACTTGGATTTACGCCCCTGGCTTTGAAACTCTGCACTTTGAAAGGTAGTGTTATCATCGCTTGTGAAGTGGCTATAGACTTAGGGGTGGGTCTGGAACCTAAAGAGACATCTGGACGTGATTCAAGCTGTAGATCATAATGACCCAGACTAATTGTTTTCCTTCTCTGGGTCTCATTTCTTCACCTGGAAGTAGCTGAGATAGACAGACATAGGCATGGGGAGAGAGCTGAAAGGGCTGGAGCATGAACCAAGACTTTGCATGCAGGAGTCCTGGTTCCATGCACTGTAGGGTCCCCTGGTCACTACTATAAGTGAGCCCTGAACATCTCCTGGTGTGGCTTCAGAACAAAACAAAGACATCCATGCCTCACTTCATCGCAGATATTGGGCTTTTTGCAGAGTCTCTTGGTTACTCTGCATTGAGTGAAACTGTGAACTGTTTTTTTCCAGTGGTGCTGATCCGTGCATCACATTTAATGAAGGTTTGTGCTTGTTTTCTTTTCTGTCTGAGGACTACACCCAGTATTTCCCAGGGCTTACTTCTGAATCTGTGCTCAGGGATCACTCCTGATGGTGCTGAGGGGACCATTTGTGGTGCTAGGAATTGAACTGGATCATCTGTGTGCAAGGAAAGTGCCTTAACCCATGTATTATCTCTCTGGCCCCCATCGTATGGTTATTTTTAGATATAAAGCAATGACACACCCACAGTACTATTGTAGAGAATAAGCGTTTCTTTTCGATGCACTGGGGCCTAAAACAAAATTCGTGTAATTCACCTAATTACAACATTGTGATAGTCTGGAACCAAATCCAATGTCCCTCCAAGTGGGTCTGTATCAATTTTATGGGATTCAGAAGAGAGTATGAAAACGGAGGCACAATGCCTGACCCAGTCGGTCCCCAAACCATCACACTTTCTCGGAAGCTTCCCCCAGGGCTCCCCCCTGCCTCTCTTCTCCCACTTCTCTCCTCGCTGAACCTTGAGTACCCCATGGATGTATTCCCTCATGTCTTGGCTGAAAAAGTGCACACACTCATCTCATTACTGCAGCTTTTTGCATTTCATTAAAAAACCTGACAGGCCATTTCATAATAATTTATTAGCATAGAGTCAATTTTTATTAATTGCAATCATTAATTTATCAGTGTTCCCGTCATCTGAAGTTTGGTCAGAGATGAAAGGCGAGAAGTGCAGAGAGAAAAATGGTCGAGAGTGGAAGCTGCCAGGCTTGGGAGTCAGGGTGCTGGGGGTGGGGGGCGGTGGGCAGGGAGAGGGGGCCAAGTGGGGAGGGGCAGGCGCTGTGGGCATTGGGAGGCTCAATAGAACAGGCAGTGCCCTTTTGAACAGAGTCTGGGGGAGGGGTAGAGTCTGGCTCTGGAGACCCTCACATGTGCTTCTTTGGACAAAGGAAGTATTGAAATACAGGTGACACAGACCTTTTGATAAAGCCCTCTGGGTGCAGCTCTTCACCCCTATCCCCTTTGCCTACTTCTTTCGGGTATTCATTTTTCTCCCTGTAGGTTGTAAGCTCCTTAAGAGTCTGTCTTGGCCATCATTTGATCTACGGAAACCAGCAGAGCCCTAAAACAATGGACGCTCCATGGTAGGATGAAAACACCATCTCCTTGGGGAACATACAGTAACAAAATGGGAGACTAACACCCAGGAGTGGCCGAGATTAGTACCAGAAATTTTACTCCATGACTTGGAGGCCAGCCACACGTGCTACGGGAAGGGGAAACTCAGATGGAGAAGGGAGCACCAAGTAAAGGGTGTTGGGAGGATCCTCCCAGGATGGGAGAAGCATGCTGAAAGTAGACTATAGACCAAACAGGATTGCCACTCAATGCCTCTCTTGCAAACCACAGGACCCAAAAGGAGAGAGAGAGAGAACAAGGGGGAATATCCTGCCACAGAGGCAGAGTGGGATGTGGGGGTTGGGGGGGTGGGAGCGATGCTGGGACCCGTGGTGGTGGAGGATGGGCTCTGGTGGAGGGATGGGTACTTGATCATTGTATGACTGAAACCCAAGCACGAGAATTTGTAAGTCTATAACTGTACCTCATGGTGTTTCACTAATAAAAAAAAATAAAAAAAGAAAAGAAAACACCATCTCCTGCCATCACCAGAAGCCCAGAGCAGTCATCCATCCCGTCCCACCCACGTTCCAATGGATGACTGAGTCAGACCCAGGGGATACACCCACTGGACCTGTGGTCAGTCCGTTTTCCATGCCTGACCCATCTCCTCTGCTGTGTTTTGGTGTTTTCTCCAACCCCGAGGCTTTCCTCCAGGCTTTGGGGTCTCTCCGTTTCAACAGAAAAAATAAAGGATGGAGTGAAGGCGAAGATGAGGATTCTTGACTTGCTTCAATTGTAAAAGCTAAACTGACTCCATGACGGGGGGCAGAAGTGAGAAAAATCAAGAAGGCCTCAGATTCAGTTCCTGGAACTGAAATAGTTTCAGTTTCCCAGCAATGAAACAATGCGTAACTAGCCAACCTGAACCTACCTGGGAAAATTCCTGGGCTCAGCGAGTAGGCTCGCTCAATCAATCAATTCTCACAATGCCCCAGAAATTGCCTCTTGTTAACCCTAAAGGAATGAGCAGCATATGTAACCATAAACTGTTAGTGAAAACTATAGTTTAACTACTGCCTGACCACTGTTGCCCTAGACACTTGCCAAAACACCTTTGTTTGGTAACTAAGTCAGATATCTTTCTGAAACAATAAGGCATCTACTGCTTGTGTAATCAAACCCTATATAAACTGCTTGCTGCCTGAAGTCAGGGTTGCTATCAAGAGCCCACTCTGTGGGTGAGAAAGTTGACCCCAGTCGACTGGAAGAAAACTCCCACTGCTTTTGCATTTTCGAGTTAGTGTCTCTGTCTGTCTCGCCACTTAGAAGCCATAGTCGTGGGCCTAACACGATAACTCTTGACTCTGGTCCTCACATCTGGTCCTATGTCTGGTCTGCTTTACGTGGGACATCACCAATGACTTCAGCATGGCATCTGTGGGGGGATGAAGAATGAATTGGAGGACATTTCAGGCAGAGGTGACAGAGGTGTGGCATAGCATTGTATATGCAGGAAACCTCAAGGACCTGTTGGGTGCTGATACCTCCCACCCCACTCTACCTCTGTGGCAGGAGCCAGATCAGACTAGAACCTGCAGGTCACAGTATATTGAGGGATTTTGTTTTGGAGGCACATCTGGCAGTGTTGGGGGCAGGGGGTCCTGGGCAACTTCCGGTGATCCTCAATGGTGGATCTGGGCCAGGAGTGGTGCTTGATCTGAGGGTGGCATAAACCTGCGGAGGGTGGTGGAAAGGGGAGGAGCAACAGGGGAGGGAGATTCAAGCACAGGCTGAAATGTGTCTGAGGGTGCTGCAGTAGTGGGGTGTGTGTGTGTGGCACGGGGGGCAGAGTTGCGTGTGGGAACGGCCACCCCCGTTAAGGATGAGGATGCTTTGATTGAAACATGGGTTGTATGGTCCTGGATGGAGAGGAGAAATCAGATTCAGGAGTTCTTAGGAATAAAAACTTTTCTTCTTTTTGGTCCTTTTTTTGGGTTTTGGACATCCCCTGGCAGTGCTCAGGAACTATTCCTGACTCTGCTCAGGAGTGGCCTCTGGCAATGCTTGGGGGGATCATATGAAAACTTGGGGATCAAATCAGGATCAGCCGCATGCAAGGTAATTCCCCTTCTGCTCTCCTCTCTCTGCCTCAGGAATGAAGACTCTTTCAGGCCGTCTACATCCCTCCTCAAAGGCAGAGCCAAGAGTGGTGCCTTGCCCGAAGATGTTGCAGCTCTTCAACCTTCTGAAGCGGCTGGTTCCTCCCCTGCATCTCGGCGGCTCTCAGCCACGGCAGCAGGAGGCCATGCTGTGTGTGGGCCCGTCTCCTGCGGAAAGGTCTCACAGCTGGACTCTATTCCCTAACGCTTAGCTCAGATGTGTCAAGAGGTCCCAAACTGCCGACCACTGTACTGATTTTATATCTATTTTATACCTGGGGCCGGGGGCTCAAAGACCAGGCAGTGCTGGTGCCACTGTCCAAACCCGCGTCTTGGATCTCGTGAACTGGCAAGAAGGAAGCATGGCATGGGGCACCTTCAGAAACCTGGGCATTATCAGAAAAAACCTGGGCATTATTCTTGTTGCCTGTGGAACTCACACACTCCCCCTGAACAACTCGTAAACAAGACCCCACACCTTAGTCCAGCTACTCCACAATTTCTCTACCTGGGGCTCAGTTCTCTTGAGCTGATAATACTTGTAATATATACTTATAATCACGATCATGATCATCCTGTTGTTCGCCGATTTCCTTGAGCAGGCACCAGTAACGTCTCCTTCTTCCTAGCCCTGAGATTTTAAGAGCCATTTCAATGCTCTTTCAGGATTAGGAGAATGAGACCCATGAGACTCCTGCCCCCGCACCTGGCTGTCCTCACCGGGGCCCCTTGGAGGGGGGAGGGTTGAGTTTCTCTCCCCACTCCCCACCCCGAGCAGAGCCCCAGCAGCTGAGGACCTCTGGAGCCAGCCACGGCCATGTTGGGACCACTCTCTGCATGTCCGGACGGGCCTCATGCATGAAAGTACTGGCAGAGGAACTCAGGCATGCGGGTCCCAGGGCTGAGGTCTCCAAGCCTACTCGGATTGGAACTGGGCCTTCTCCACCCAGACCCCCCATCTTCCAGTAGGTAGGTGTCACACCCACCAGCTGCCATCAGCGCCAGGTTGGTCCCATCAACAGCCAAGAAGCAGAGACTATAAAACTCAGCTCCCGGAAACATGTGTCAGCATTTGCGGCTGCGTGACATCTTATTTTTTCCTTTGGATAACCTGGCAAGCACCAAAAGTATCCTGCCCGCACGACAGAGTCTGGCAAACTGCTGTGTCATACTCAATATGCCAAATACCAGTAACAATCATGGGTCTCATACTTATATTTATAATATATAGAACTATATAGTACTTCTATAATACCTACCCCACATGTCAGGTGACTTTCTGGGTATCCCCTTCAAATGCAAACATCCCTCTGAGTTGAGAAGGAGGCCTGAATGAGCCCCTGCCCCCCTACACCTCGACACTTGTGACTCCTCCTCCTTGATGGGGGGGTCTGCCAGGATTGTAGCAGGACTGGAGATGGGGTGCGGGGAGTCAAGCTGTTTTTGTCTCGGGGCCAGGTTCAGGGGGGAGACCTGGGGAGAGTGATTCTAGAAGAATAAACCAGTTATCGGGGACACTTTGACCCGCGGACTCCCGCAACAGAGCAGGCTGGGGACAGATGGCCACTTAACAGATGCAGGTCCCGTGGGTTTGTTGTGATGGAGTGCCAGGCGAGAGCAAGCTTGGCAAAACAACCTTGGCAGCATCTGAGCTTGTGGCGACCTGCGGGCCTGGGTGGTCCGAGGAGGCCCGGGGTCCAGGGAAGAGGTGGACACTGAGAGAGGCGGGGTTATGCCAAGTCTGAACTGGGCCACCCACTGAGCCTGAGCTCATGGGCTTCGAGGTGAATTTTCTTGGGTTTGGTTCAAGCCCTGGGTTGGCACATTTGGCTGATGAGATTTGGGGATGATGAGTTTTGGGGCTAATGTTGGCCTGAGTTTAACACAGTCCCTGGCACTGACTGGGCACCCAACTTATGGGCCTGGGCGTGAAGCAACACTTTCATTGAGCCCAATACCTCTCAGAGCATCAAGGCCTGACCCAACTTCAAGGTAAAGGTTTTCTCTTGAATACATGGATACCTGATGAGAGTCTGCCCTCCAATGTTCTTTATCTGGAACAAAGATAAAGGAGGAGGAGGCCCCTTAGACTGAAGTCAGTGCTCAGGTCAGATCCTCCCTCTGACCTAATGAGAGGGGTCAGAGCAGGCCCTGTGTCTCAGAGAGACCAGGGACAGTCTTCTCTGGGTCCCACAACTGTGGTGTCCAGCTCAGTGGCCAGCTCTGCATCAGATACGCTCCCATCCAGGGACAGGGACCCAGGTCCAATCTGAGATATAGAAACCTGCCCATCCGCAGAAAGACTGCACTCTACAGTCCTGTGGAGTGAGCTGTGCTGTGTTTTTGGGTACACAATAAACATGTTGCAGCATAAAATTTTTAATTTTTATTATAAATTTAAAAAAAATAGAAACCTGCCCAGTTTCTAGTGGCATGAAGAGCCAAGGTTCAATAATCTCTGTTCAATTACATGGACATAAGACACCTGGTGTTTCCAAACATTCTTTCAAGTTTTGGACCCCTTCTGACCTTGTTTTATTTCCACAGTTCCTCTTTTTCCTTCTTTCTTTCTTTCTTTCTTTCTTTCTTTCTTTCTTTCTTTCTTCCTTCCTTCCTTCCTTCCTTCCTTCCTTCCTTTCTCTCTCTTCCTTTCTTTCTTCTCACCATGAGATACAGTTACAAAGCTTTCATGTTGATCATACAACGATCAAACACCCATCCCTCCACCAGGGCACATTCTCTACCATCAATGTCCCCAGTACATCCCCCCTTTCCAACCCTCCTCCTGCCCCCATGACAGAAAATGCCCCCATACTCTTTCTATATTTTGGGGCATTATGGTTTGCAATACAGACACTAAGGGGCCATCACGTTTGGTCCTTTATCTACTTTCAGCACACATCTCCCATCCCGAACCATTCCTCCAACCATCATTGTCTTAGTGATCCCTTCTCTATTCCAGCTGCCTTCTCCCCCAGCTCATGAGGCAGGCTTCCAACGATGGGGCAATATTCCTGGCCCTTGTGTCTACTGTCCTTGGGTGTTCAATCTCATATTATGTTGTTTTATATTCCACAAATGAGTGCAGTACTTCCATGTCTGCACCTCTCTTTCTGACTCATTTCACTTAGCATGATACTCTCCATGTTGGGGATATGGTGCTGCCAGCAGGTAAACCTGTATACCTGTGGGGCAAGTGCATCAGCAGCTTGATGATGCTTTCAGAATTTCATTCATTTTCATTTCATCATCCTGTTAATCATCGATTGCCTCGAGCAGGCCCCAGTAACGTCTCTTTCATCCTAGCCCTGAGATTATATTCACGGCTCTTTAGGAGAATGAGACCCATCATTGTTACTGGTATTTGGCATATTTGGTAGGCCACGGGGAGTTTGCCAGACTCTGCCCTGTGGGCAGGCTACATTCGATAGCCTGCAAGTTTGTCCAAAGTAGGAATGAGATAATAAGATGTCGCGCAGCCACGAATGCGGCCGCGCGGTTCCGGGATCTGGATTTTATAGTCTCTGAGTCTTGGCCGCTGATGGGATTACACGGCGCCAGGGGGCCAGGTGGTGGGTGTGACCCCCGCCTACTGGAATTTGGAGGATCTGGGTGGAGGATGCTCGACTCCAATTCGAGTAGGCTTGGAGGTCTCGGCCCCGGAACCCGCGTGGCTGTGTCCCTCTGCCAGTACCTTCATGGGTGCGGAGAGTGGTCTCAGCATGGTGGTGGCTGGTCCTGGAGGTCTTCGGCTGCCGTAGCCCTGGTTGGGGTGGGGAGGAAAGCTCAACCCGCTCCCCTCCAAGGGACTCTGGGAAGGAACACCCAGGCGCGGGGGCAGAGACTGCACTGCTCTCGTCCGGGATCTGGATTTTATAGTCTCTGAGTCTTGGCCGCTGATGGGATTACACGGCGCCAGGGGGCCAGGTGGTGGGTGTGACCCCCGCCTACTGGAATTTGGAGGATCTGGGTGGAAGATGCTCGACTCCAATTCGAGTAGGCTTGGAGGTCTCGGCCCCGGAACCCGCGTGGCTTTGTCCCTCTGCCAGTACCTTCATGTGTGCGGAGAGTGGTCTCAGCATGGTGGTGGCTGGTCCTGGAGGTCCCCGGCTGCCGTAGCCCTGGTCGGGGCGGGGAGGAAAGCTCAACCCGCTCCCCTCCAAGGGACTCCGGGAAGGAACACCCAGGCGCGGGGGCAGAGACTGCACTGTTCTCGTCCGGGATCTGGATTTTATAGTCTCTGAGTCTTGGCCGCTGATGGGATTACACGGCGCCAGGGGGCCAGGTGGTGGGTGTGACCCCCGCCTACTGGAATTTGGAGGATCTGGGTGGAAGATGCTCGACTCCAATTCGAGTAGGCGTGGAGGTCTCGGCCCCGGAACCCGCGTTCAGAATTTCAGATACCCCAAAATTGCTGCCGTGCCTTTGACCAGATCCCAACAACTTGGAGTCAAGTTAGCCAAGAATTAAATGGCCAAAAGTTAGGTATGTGGGAGACACACCCACAAACCACCTCTGGCTCAGCTGTCCAAGCTCATTTATTGGTCTTAGCAGTAGCACAGCTGGTAGGGCGTTTGCTTTGCATGCCGCCGACCTGGGTTCGATTCGTCTGTTCCTCTCGAAGAGCCTGGCAAGCTACTAAGAGTATCCCGCCCACATGGCAGAGCCTGGAAAGCTCCCTGTGGTGTATTTGGTATGCCAAAAACAGCAACAACAAGTCTCACTTTGTGAACCTGGAGTGAGCAGATGCCATTGGGCTACACTAGCACACGACAGGGACAAATGGAGATGTTACTGGTGCCCACTCAAGCAAATCGATGAACAACAGGATGACAGTGCGACAGTGCTACAGTGCTACTCTCCATGTCCATCCACTTACAAGCAAATTTCATGACTTCATCTCTCCTAACAGCTGCATAGTATTCCATTGTGTAGATGTACCAAAGTTTCTTTAACCAGTCATCTGTTCTCAGGCACTTGGATTGTTTCCAGATTTTGTCTCTTGTGAACAGTGCTGCAATGAACACACAGGTGCAGATGTCATTTCTACTGTTCTTTTTTTTTTTTTGCACCCTATATCCCCCTTTCTTATTGATTGTTCTCTGAGTCATGCCGTGGCCTCCCCATGGATGTATTTTTATTCACCTGTGACTCCTTTAAAAATAGGCTGGGTCCCACAGAGGGCTATGTGGTCCCCAAGTTGAGAAGCATATTCGACGTGGAATCTGCTTCAGGGCTTGAATTCAACTTCTACTTGTGAGTTCTTTGCAACTCAAGAAAATTTCACACAAAATTATATAAAAATAGTAAACAAAACATTACAATTTGTTTTTGTCTGTTGGATCACCTCCAGTGGTGCTCAGGGCTTACTCCTGGCTCTGTGATGGGGCTCAGAGAACCATATGGAGTGCAGAAGATTGAAGCAGAATTGGACCCATGCATGGCAAGAGCCCTAACCCTTGTACTGTCTCTCTGGCCCCAATAGATTTGTTTTAAAGCAATGCAGCTCGCTGACTAATCGAGGGTTGAAGATGTTGGAGTCTATTTCCTCTCAGCTTCAGTGACTCCTGGGAAGGTCAGGAATGGCCACGATGATATATATGGCTAGGGCATTTGCCTTGCATGCAGCCAACATGACCGACCTGAGTTCGATTCCTCCACCCCTCTTGGAGAGCCCGGCAAGCTACTGAGAGTATCTCTCCTTCACGGGAGAGCCTGGCAAGCTCCCCGTGACAGATTCGATATGCCAAACACAGTAACAACAAGTCTCACAATGGAGATGTTACTGGGCCCGCTCGAGCAAATCCATGAACGGGAGGACAGTGATACAGTGAGAGAGATATATATATGTATATATTTGTGTGTGTGTATATATATATACACACACACTTTCTTTTCAGAGCTCAGGAGCTGACTCTTGTTTTAAATGAACATCTTGCCTCTTCTGTCCGGAGGCCCTTCCTCTTGCCCTCCCTGGCACCCATCCCCGTGTATCTGCCCTCCAGACCACGGATGACCACATGTTTACAACCCTGCGTGGTGAGAGCACCTTTGTAAATTTCAGCATCCGTTTTCCCTGTTCTTTTCTTGGCTGCCTTCCTCTTGCTCAGCACTATGGGGGGAAGCGGTCTGTCCCGCTGCAGGGTGAGCAGACTGGTTTCTTCTGACGGTTGCAGACTATTTCCTCCTTTATCTCCCACCCCATATGGTTCACCTGCTTCTAGCAGGAAGGGCTGCTGCTGCTTTGTTCCAGAACAAGAATGCGGCAATCCCCCCGATGCACATGGTCTGGGGCCCTTAGGAGGAATTTCTTGGGACTCTGTCATCAAGGATGAGTTTGCTGAGCTCTGGGGTGTGTCTGGACATGCCATCCCGCAGGGGGGTAGCCACACTGCCCTGTGCAGAGAATCCCTCTTCCACCACATTTTGGGCTGACATGTTATCTTTCTCTTAGATTTTTGCCAGTCTAACGGGAATCCTGTACTAGCTCAAGGTTATTTTAATTTACATGTCACTCATTGCTGATAATTTTCAACACATCTTTACATACTGATTAGTCACTTCCTTTGAATTATTTATTAATACATTATTCTCCATTTCACCATTGGATTTTCTAGCCTTTTTTTCCCTGATATGCCCATCTCTCGCTAGAACTCTATTTGTGGATCAATCTAGATAGATCTCTGTAAAGTTGTGTTTTCTAGATAGTTATTCTTGGCAAATAGCCTGTTTCACTACATTAGCCACCTGCTAAGTTTGTCTATGGCGTACATGGGTCAGATAACTTTAATTTTATTTCATTCTTTACCACTGTGGTACTGTCTGATATTCATAAATACCTTTTTTATCATTATTTGTTTTGTTTTGTTTTGTTTTTCTTAGGGGGCACACAGGTATTTTTTTTTTTTGCTTTTTGGGTCACACCTGGCGATGCACAGGGGTTACTCCTGGCTCTGCACTCAGGAGTTACTCCTGGCGGTGCTCAGGGGACCATATGGGATGCTGGGAATCGAACCTGGGTTGGCCGCGTGCAAGGCAAATGCCCTACCCGCTGTGCTATCTCTCCAGCCCCATGGGGGCCCACAGGTAGTACTTGGGGTTTACTCCTGGTTTTGTGCTTGGAGATCATACCTGGCTGACTCAGGTGACCCTATGTGGTGCCAGGGATTGAGTCCACGTTGGCTGCCTGCAAGGCATGACACCTACCCACTGTAGTCATCTCTTCCACTGAAGGTCACAAAAATATTTTCTTATACTTTTTTTCCTTCTATTTCCTGTATAGATCTTGTTTGTCACGTTTAGATAGTTCATATATCTGAACTTTATTTTCATATATGGTGTGAGGTAAGAATTCCCCTGGATTCAATCTCCACCTGTCCATCAGTTTCTTTTTCAGTGTCATTCATATTTTAAATAACGCAGACTTCCCCACACTGCTTATCATGTTATTTATCTTTCTCTCTAATTCACCTCTGTGCTTTCCTTTTTTTGCTCTCTTTATCTTGTTAAAAATCGTACTTTTAATATGACTATTTCACAATAACAAAAGTGGAGCATTTCAACAGGGTTATAGGGATTTAATCCTGAGAAAGGACTTTGACAATTACTTTGTCCAATCATGTCAGATCATAAGTGGGGCAATTAGGCGCTGAGCAGAGAGACTCAGCATTCAAGGACACAGTCAGAAAACAGAATTCTTGTCTCCTGACCCACAGGCTCATCAAGCACCCTTGAATCTCAGTTGCACCTACTGACACCTTAGGGCGTTTGGATGCGAGTTCCTTTTAGGGGCAAACATATTCCCAGCCTTAATGTTAGATTAAATACCAAATACCTTAACATTTGAAAAGAATGACATTTATTATACCAAGTTGTAAACAGAGAAAAAATTACAATAGAACCCAGTGTAGATCTTATATAAACGGCACCCATTCTGTGTAATGACTCTGAGAATGTCAGTACTAACAAGCACATAATTGGCACTGGGGAGATAATTTTTGCCACCTTATGCAGAGGGGAGACTGTTCTGCATAATGATTTTACCTTGGAATATTCTTTATTCAACAGGCCCATTTGCATAACCCTCCCAACTTTCTCCAGTTAACACAAAATGCTCTGGAGATGTTGCCAAGTCTCTTCTAAGCTAAATGGCTTCCTTCTTACTTCTCTCTCTCTCTCTCTCTCTCTCTCTCTCTCTCTCTCTCTCTCTTTTAAATATTCCTCCCAGCTTTATTGGGATGAAATGGTCATATTGTATAAGTTTAAGATTTTTGCTTGTGGAAATAAGCTTCCCATTCTCAAGCTTCCCATTCTCATCATGTGCCGGGCACTGAGATACTTATTTCCTGTGCAGGGTTTAACACACAGATGTCCTGAGCTCAGACATTCCTCGAGGGTGGGTTCTCCTCTCTCCTGTTCATCTGCGTCTTCCCATCAGTACATCCGGCATGGGGGCCCCTGGATTCAGGAGGGGCTTCATTCTGTTGGAATAATTTGCATGGCTATCGCAGGACATGGGGGATTTTATCACTCTAGATTGCAGTTGTGTATCCAAGGGCAAAAAGGCCCACTGGGATGGAAACACAGGTTGGCCTGGCTCCGGATATATTTATTTTGCAAACATATTCCATCTTTCCTTCAAGGGAGAAGAGTGTCTAGTCTCACGCTGTCCAATATGCTAGCCACCCAGCCATATGTGGCTCTTTAAATTTAAATTAATTAAAATTAAATATACTTAGAAACTCAGTACTTCCGTCTTGAGAACCATATGCAGGCGGCTGTATTGGGCGGGGCATCCCCAAGACATTCGCATCATCGCAGAATATTCCTTTGGAGGGTAGCATGTTCATATCTGTTTTCTGAGTGTTGACTCTAGCTGTGTCTGAGATGGATATATACACACTCCTAGGAGGTACTAGCATTTAAGTTCCAGTTCAAACAGAGCCAGAAACAAATCGTAGTTCACGACTTGATTTTCGGTCTAAGATTCAGCATCTCCCAGCATTCTTTCCTTAAAAATGGAAATAATATTGGTCATTTATGATTAGGAAGAGGAAAATCAAAACAATGAGTTGTTCTCCCATACCACTGAGAATGGCATCGATCAAACAGTCTGGAAATCACCAACGTCAGTGGGGATGTGGTGAGAAGGGAACCGTCACTCACTGTTGATGGGAATGTTGGCTGGCTCAATCACTATGGAAAGCAATACAGAGATTTATAGAAAAAAGAAAGAATAGAACTCCCATATTATTTGGTAATAGCAATTCTTGGCGCCTACCCCCTACCCACTCCAAGCACAGACACATTTGTTTGAAAGCCTTTATGCACACCTGTGATCACTGTATCACTTAGTGTAGGACACAAGAGATTGCAGCAACACGAATGTCCAACTACAGAGAAATGGATCAAGAAGTAGTGGTATATATACTCAGTGGAACACTATGCAGCCAGAAGAAAGTATGAAACCATGTAACTTGCTGCTACATAAGCAGAGCCAGGGGGTAGCAGGCTGGGTGAAGGCAGTCAGGAGGAAAGAGACAGATCCAGAATTATCTCTCTCATCGGTGGGATTTAAGGATACAGAGAAAGGAAGCCACAAAAGGGAATTGGAGAATTGGTCCAAAGAACCGAGTACATGGAGATGAGGGAGGAGCTGGGGAGGGAACGTGAAGACACTGGTGGAGGGAAGCGAGCGGTCTGTGGTGGGGGGCGGGGGGCGGTGCTGGAACCAGGCCTCCGGCAGCTATCATTAGCAGTATTGTAAATCACAGACCTCAATAACACGAGGAATAAAGCGAGAATTAACATGAAAGTCATCATAGGATTTAACCATCGGCTGATGTGAAGATTAGAGTCAGGGTTAGGCAGACAGCATGCAGTGCGGTCTCTGGCTACGATGATGAAAGCTTGTCCTGTAACGAGGAAGCTGCCGCTCAGGAAAGTGATCGGACTTGTCCAGATTCTCAGGCCAGCGATCCCAGGATTGGAGCCAGCATCTGTCTGGTGCCAAAGTGTGGGCACTTGCCGTTACGGGGGGCACCCACCACAGGGAGCCTAGCCTTGTAGAGGGTGGGGAGGACTGCAGTACTTCCAACTGGAGCTAGTCCAGACGCGGCAGGGAGCCGCTGAAGAGATGAGAGATGTGTCCATGGCAACGTGACCCTCCTAACAACACCAGGAAGTCACTGGACCGCAAAAAATTTAAATGAACCATTTTTTTTAAAGGAGAGAAAAGTGTAACCAAACAAGAGTCAGTTGAAAAATTTTACGTAATAAAAAACTAGGTCAGGTAAAGGGAAAAATGAATGTCCTAGAATCACCTCGCTGCTAAATCCAAGAGTTAAAGGAACATCCCAGATGTATTCAGTCTCTGCCCCAAGCCTCATTCTCTCCCTGCATTTTTGGTGATGGTTAACAAAGCACTGGGTTTGGGAAACTTTGCTGAGGGCTCAGGATCCTGTGAGCGATGAACAGCAGTGATCTAAATGACTCTGTCTTCAGGGGGAAAGAGAAATAGAGGTTTCTAGGGGTGGGGGGAAATGGGGGAAAGCTTCGGCTTACTGCCGACTCCTGGTGCTCAAGTGGTGCTAGGATGTCTGTCTTTTTACCTCTTTGTTCTACTTTTCTTTAAGTTGACTCCATACGCAGGGCTGAGATTTCTCTCTGTGTTATAGCTTGCTCCTCCCTCCCCCGCCCTCTGCCCTCCACACCTCTGCACCGGCCCGGAGCTATGATTCCATTGGAATAATCTGAGTCCACTTGTAGGGAGTCTCTTTCCTGAAACTTGCAAGCAAAATCATACAGCTGGCTTTTTATTGGAAAAAATTGAGTTATGTTATTGGTCCTAAGCCAATCAGTGTTACCTGGAGGAGAAAACTCACACCTGGAGTCAGGAGAGGTCTTCATGTACCTAGAGTCTCATGAACTAAGAATGTCAGAAGGAATATAAGCAACCCATTTGTAGAAGACAGACAGATGGGTATTAGATGGGCGAGAGTAACAGATGTTTATTGGATGTTATCTAGGTCCCTGTTTAGATGTTCTGCACCATTGGCCTGACAATGTCTGACCTACCCCCATCATGAGCGTCATCAACAAGAAGTTGAGGAGGAATGAAATGTACAATTCCTTGTATCCAAAACTGTCAGAAGACTCTAAGGCGACGGCCAGACAATTCTTTTTTTTTTTTTTTTGCTTTTTGGGTCACACCCGGCGATGCTCAGGGGTTACTCCTGGCTCATGCACCCAGGAATTACTCCTGGTGGTGCTTGAGGGACCATATGGGATGCTGGGAATCGAACCTGGGTCAGCCATGTTGGCTGCGTGCAAGGCAAACGCCATACCTGCTGTGCGATCGCTCCAGCCCCGGCCAGACAATTCTTATCCCAGAAAGTTGTAGGTAGGGAGAGATCATCACCTGAAAAGTCACTGATGCTGATAGAAATGAAGGTGTTTTCGAGGGCAATGTTTTTGGCTTGTAGAAGCTTCAGGTTCTCATCAGGTGGCTCCATGGGAACCAGAAGCTCCTGCTGGAAGGATGTGGATGGCCCAGAAAGCTGACCTGAGTGTTTAAGTGTAGGTGCGACTGGCATAGGCCAAAGGAACAGGCAACTAGATGGGATATTCATATGGGAGGAAGTTGACAATTTAGTGAGGCTAACAGCACAAAATCGTTCCCCTCCTTTACCTTCCTCTCATCCTTCCAACAACTGGTCAACCCTTTGGGGCTCTTCTCTACAAGTTCCCGTCAGATTCTTCTCTGGGCAGAACCTGCCCCTATGTGGGATGGAAAGAATCAGAACTCAGTATGAATTGGATTTCAGCCTTGTCGGTCCCAGGGGGCTTCTTGAACAAACAATGATCGGATGTGTGTCCCTCACCTTGTCTTCCTTCTGTCTCTTCTTCCCTTGGTTTCTCCTTCCCTTCTTCACCTTTCCCAGCCCCTACTGTGCATTCATCTGAAGCAATCCCCTCTCTTCTTTGTCCATCCAGCCGTCTCTCCCCTGCACGATTATTCCAGATCATCTGTGCAATCATTGCCATTGCACAGACCCACTAACTTCCTCTCCCTTCCCCCAAAGCACTCCACCTCTGAAGTGGCTAGAGAGACCCCCCTCACTGACCTAATCCACCTCCAATTCCACCATGGCTGAAAGGCTTTAACTCACAGGCCCGGGCCCCCACCCTTTCTGACAGGCTTGATTGGGCTCTCTGCACATCTGGGCCTCCCATCTGGCCCCTACACACCGCCTGTGCGGGTTGCTTTATGGATATAATAAATATTACTTCCTTAATATGATTTCGCTGAGGTTCCCAGTGACTCAGTCAAGCAAATCTTCCATTTAACACATGACTTTCTCTTCAGAGGGAGCAGAGGAAATATTGTTATCGGAAGAGGCACCATCATGAAGGGCTGGAGACAATTAGGTCCACCAAACCTCCACATTTGTGACTGCTCACTGCCCTGGTCCCCAGCTGGAAACCCTCAACATCCTAAGGATCTGGGTTCAAGGGTGTGCTGAAAGATTTCAAGAACCATCGTCGTCATTTTCCAGTGGGGATAACTGCAAAAGGACTTCAAACACTAGTGTGGCTGAGTTTTGTTTGGGCTCTTCCCTCCACAGCTTGGCACGTAGAATGGGAAAATGTTCATTAAACTTTTCATTTATTTGAATGAGGAGCGGGGAAGAAGACCAAGCCTATCACCTATAGATAGTCCTTCTTCTCAACCAAGTTTTAAAAATGTACAATACAGGCCTCACCCATGAGTGAATTTGCTGTATCATCATATTCTAAATTTCAGAAATATTGGAGCATTCAGCAGTGTGACCTCTCAGACTCTACACCACTGACGTACCAAGAGTAGCACACAACATTTGATGGGGTTTAACAAGCATATTAGTAATCTCTTATATGCAAAATCTCATCACGTCGAAGGTTGTGTGTTCACGGGCTCACTGGATGACACTGTCTCACCACCTGCGTTCGGTGCTCTTGAGCCGCTGTGTGTGGCCTGGATTGGAACGGCTGTTGGCCAAGGGCAGACGGAAGAAGAAATGAGGGCCAGGCCGGTCTATATCAATAGTAGTTTATTCCAATCCTCTTCACTCCTGTCTTTCTCTGCCTCCTTCTCTCCTGGGCCCCAATCTTGGAACCTCTCTCCTTCTGGCTCTGACTCTGGATCTCTGGAGCCCGAGCTCTCTTGCTTCTGACTCCCTTTCTGAGCTTACGTCTTAGTTTATATAGCAGTCACATAAGGCGGTGACATAAAGGTGGGTTGAATACTGACGAATCAACAAAGAGAGGTAAGACCACTCCTCCAGGAGATTAACTCAAGGATAAAATCTCATCTACAGAGATTACTTCAGATTAGTAGGAGATCCGCCCAAGGGTGGGATCCCAACAATGGTGTGTTCTTCCCTCAGTTAGTAATCTACTTAAAAAGTTGTAATAAATCTACTTCTAATATTTCTAGCAATGTCATTCTGTATGAGCACAGTAAGAGATATAAATTTATTTTGGTTCTTCCTGAGAACATCTCACTATACATTTCGCAGTCCTCAGGCCAGGTTAATCTTCCTAGCTCCAGCAGGGTCCTAGTCTCATCGTTACTTACTTTTGGATCATGATAGCATTTGTCCATGATCATGCCCTCAACTTATAGTTGAGTATCATGGCTCTTTGGCCTGGCCCATTTCGATGCCAGGGTAGCTCACTGCTTGCCCTGGGTCCATTCAGTCCCTCGTCGGGACCCTGCTTTTGGGGTGCTAGGAACTAAGGGCAACTGAGTCAAGAAATCAGATGCCCAGGAGTAAATATTATTCGGAGTCAATCAACTCCCAAGTTACAAAGCATAATATTAACTGTCTTCCTGTGTCCACACAGAAAGGACATTACTTACAATACAAGTTCAGTGTCCTTAGATGGGTGTGACCTGACAAAACTAAGCTACCTGAGGAAGGACAAAAGAGTGTTATCCTACACTTATACAAGGGCTTAACGGCCCCACGATGAAATACAACAATCTTCACACACTTTCCTCTAACAAACTTTATTGGACCTTTTTTAGTGGATTATTCATAACAAGACATACAAAATTACAAAATTAATTGATTTGGTTCTGCTTTGGGGGCACAGTTTGGGATTTGGTGTAGAAATATTCAAAATATGGTGGTGGGAAGATGCAAGGGTGGTGGGATTGGTATTTGAATATTAAATGCAATGAATTATTTTGAACAACTTTGTAAAAATAAAATTAAAGTTTTTTAAAAAATGTACCAATATGAATGCAGATTATTTTATCCACAGATTAACTTGTGAACAAATGAGATTGTCAAACTGAAAAATGATAAGCAGTTCGTAGTGACAGCCTATTGCTTGAGTGGGATATGGCAACTCAACTTTACCAGGATGGGGCAAGAAACAAGGAAGCAATAGTTCATAGAATGTTCACGAACATTGGCTGTTGACAAAATCCTCATGGTTATTTCATGTATTTTTGGTTTTGGGGCAACATTTGGTGGTATTCAGGGCTTATTCTTTGCTCTGCTCAGGGATCACTCCTGGCAGTGCTCAGGGGAACATATATGATAGCCGGGATAGAACTAGGGTTGATTGTGGGCAAGTCAATTACCTTCTTAACTCATGGATTATTTCTCCAGCCCCATGAAAATTATTTTTCAAACTGAGGTTTATTTAGATATGGGTTTCCTCTGGTATACTGAACACTTTTGAAAGGTGTGTGATATAGTAAGGTTTGATGATATATACAGTAGAGTAAAAGGTAAAGGTAAAGGCCCTCCCGTTGATCGTCGATTTGCTCGAGCGGGCCCAGTAACGTCTCCATTGGAGACTTTGTTGTTACTGTGTCTGGCATATCGAATACTCTCGGTAGCTTGCCGGGCTCTCCGAGAGGGGCGGAGGAATCGAACTCGGGTCGGCCATGCTGACCGCTTGTAAGGCAAATGCCCTACCCGCTGTGCTATCGCTCCAGCCCGCTGTGCTATCGCTCCAATTACAGTAGAGTAACTACCAATATTGTCAAAGAGTACATTTCTGGGGCTGGAGCAATAGCACAGCGGGTAGGGCGTTTGCCTTGCACCAGCCGACCCGGGTTCGATTCCCAGCATCCCATATGGTCCCCCGAGCACCGCCAGGAGTAATTCCTGAGTGCAGAGCCAGGAGTAACACCTGTGCATCGCCGGGTGTGACCCAAAAAGCAAAAAAAAAGAGTACATTTCTTTTTTGTTTCCTTGTTTTTCTGGTTCTTAGGACACACTGGGGTCCATGGGAGCTCCTTCCAGTGTGGAGGTTAGGTGGGAGTGCTCCTTGGTGGTGCTCAGCAAACCATGTAGTGCTGGGGAATGAATATGGGACTTCCACATCCAAAGCATGTGCTCCAGTTCTCGGAACCATCTCTCTGGCCCAAGATACAGAACATTTCTCTCCACCCTCCAAACTGTCTCTGACATGTTATATTCAATTCCCCACACCCAGCCTCGTCTTCAAGCAAGATTTGATTTTCTTTTTTTTTCTTTTCTTTTATTTTTTTGAGTCACACCCGGCGATGCTCAGGGGTCACTCCTGGATGTGCACTCAGGAATCACCTCTGGCGGTGCTCAGGGAACCATATGGGATGCTGGGAATCAAACCCGGGTCAGCCACGTGTAAGGCAAACGCTCTACCCGCTGTGCTATCATCACTCCAGCCCCTTGATTTGATTTCTGACCTGTAGTTTTGAGTTTTCCAGAATGTTTGGTCAGGAAGCACCCAGCCTACAGACCTTCAAGTTTGGCTTCTTTTATTCATCATGAGAATCTGGTAACTTTGTTATGTTGTTTTATGTATCAGCAGTTCCTTTCTGCTCTGGTGTGTGCGTGTATCATAATTTGTCTACCGATGTCACTATCACAATTGTGTTTGGAGGTGGTCTGTAATCTCTGCTTGAAGTCCAGACCAAGAGAAGTGAAATTAAAGTAAACCCCATGATGCTTAGCTACAAGCATGATGATCACGCACCTGATCCCCAATTATCAGTGAGAGTAGCTGCATTTCCCTGCCTCTTGTTTAGCTAAATGCTTTCTAAATACTTTCTCTTGATTAAGGATCTGCTACTTCCGGAGCTGGGGCGTGGATTCAAAGAGCTGGATCCCTGCTCTGCATTTGCCCTGAGGATTGTTGTAAGTTCCTGAGCCCAGGCCATGTAGCCCCCAAACCAAAGCCAAAAAATAACGCATTGCTTCCAAAGAATTTAATCTCCTCTCCCAACAATACATGGTAAGGACCATCAGGTCAGGAAGGGATCTTTTCCCAATGTCCCAGCTGTGTTGGACGGTGGAAATGAGTTGACACCTCGGGGATTCAGCAGGTGTGTATGAATGCCTTGCAGAAAGGCATCTGCTTGTAGGATTTCCTAGTAAGAGATCAAGTCACATAAACACTCACGTCACTTCCTTGTTTAGTTTCTCCTTAGAGGAGTTTCTGGGGGGGCGGAGAGGAGCCCGACTAAAATTCAGTTCTGCGATAGAACTGTTATTTCTTTTCCCCTGTCCTCTGCTGTCCCATCTGCATAATGGACACATTCTCTCCCCCTGATCCAGGATGGGCAGGGAAAGGGGGATCATTTGAGATGACCCAGAGAGGCTCTAACATAGCACCAAACATGTCCTCGTTCCTCCCCCACCAAGCTGTGAAAGAATAGAAAGGGTCTTTGTGCCTTGGTGTCTCTTGCTCCGAGCAGGAGACATCCCCTCAGTTTTCTGGGAACTGGCAGGGTGTTGGAAATCCATTCATAGACCCTGCCTCTCTCCCACACATGCCTCCACCTGGCAGATGAACTACAGATCAACGTTCTGTGCATTAATTCTTCCAAGACATTTACATTGGCTGGGGGCCATATTTCACGGCCAGAGAATGGCTCCATTCCTGGGCTTGTCAGCAGCGACATGCCCTGCCTAATCCCTTCCTTCATCATGGTCCTCCCCCACACCCCTCAATCCCCTGCTGGCCTAGCTCTCACATCCCATTCATCTTGCCAACGCAGAGCTCTGTTGGACCCGGCAAGCAGGGAGCAGTCTGGAATGGCCCCTGTTTCCCCCTGCTCTTCCAAAGCCTTGCGGGAGGCTGGAGCTTACCCTCGTCTCTGGCCTCCTGCCCCGCCAAGGCTGTTGTATCCCAGCACAGCAAGCAGAGAAGCCAACACTCCAAAGGATGGCATGGATTTGCCGGGACAGCTTAGCAACCGGATATTGAGTGCTGGTCCCAGTTCACAGGGTCCTGCATGCCGGCCCTTCACCTCCCCGGAGTCGTGAATCTGGCAGCAATCCTGTGAGAGGCACTCAAGCTGGTTTCCCAAGTAACCATGAGGATGCTCAGAGAGGGGAAGTCACCTGCCCATCGTAACACAGCCAGGACCTGATGGAAGTGGGACTCAGACCCTGGCGTTTTAAGCCCAGCGTGTATGCACGTACGTTTGCACCATGCTGTGCTGTGCTGTGTGTGTGTGTGTGTGTGTGTGTGTGTGTGTGTGTATGAACAAGTGCTAAGGCACTGCAAAAAAGGCCCAGGCGTGTAGCTTACCCTCAGGACGCTACAACACAGTGGCGTGGAGGATGTAAACGCTGGAAAGGAGGGTAAATTGATGGGGTCCCTGTGAATAACGCCAGCCACTCACCGGTGTCATTCAACCTGGAAGTTGGCATCCTTCCTCCGTGTTCTCCAACCCCCTGCCTCTTTATCTCTCCCGCCCCCCAGCCCTCCCCCCTCCCCTTTGGTGTGTGTTCTGTTTATCGCTTTCCCACTGCTCTTAGCTGAGACTAGGAGCTTAATAATGGTTTTGTTAATAAATCAGGGAAGAATGACAGTCTGAAAAAAAAAAGAATGAAAGGAAGATTGAATGGATGTGGGAGGCACAGAGGAAAGAGAGCAGGGAGGGAGCTGATTCCAATCTCAGAGAAATTGTGAAAGAGACGATTCAGCCTTGGCCAGAAGTCCCTGGAGGTGTGAGGCTAGACTGGGGTAGAAGCGAGTGTGGATCTGGGAGCGGCTGATTCCTACCAGCTCCTATATGAGACTGGCCAGCCCAGGGCCAGCTGGAGGCATCTCTGCAGCTCCCTGATTTGGGGCTTCCACATTTGTCCAAATAAAATGATGAGCTGAAAGCCCATGGACCAGCTTGTCCCTGGGGGAAGGGACATCCTTGGGAGGAGGGTTCTCACTCTCCCACAGGAAATATGGCATCGGAAGACCCCAGGGCACACTGGGAAGGTATATGGACTATTTGGATCTCCGTTTGACCACCTGGACATGGGGACGAGAACGAGTGGCCCTGCTACTGATCGCACACCGGTGACCAGAGCACCTAATGTCTTAAAGTTTTTTTCACATTGGAGCCACACTGGGCAGTGCTCGGGGAAATTCTTGGTTCTATGCTCAGGAGTGAGCTGTGACAGTGCTCAAGGGACCATAGGCAGTGCCAGGGAGGGGTCCAGGCTCAGCCGTGTGCAAGACTGATTCCTGTGTTCGCTTTCCAGCCGGATAGCGTCCAGCATAGTGTCGGGTAAGAGCTGTCATCTGGAGTGTTTGACGATGTGGGCAGCGTCTTAGCCTGGTCCCATATGTTTGGTGTGACCTCTGGGAAGAAAAAAATCTTTCCTGGATCCCCTCAAGATCCAGAATAAGAGCCAAAGTCCCTACTAATCTTCGGGCCCCGCCCCCTGCCTCCAGGAATAAGCTCTCTCCACCCATCTCTCATCCCTCTTGAGCCTGGCCCTACTGCTCAGACATTGCCTTTGCACTGTCTTTCTTCTCCTTCCCCAGAGGCTCTCTCCTCTGTGTCCTTCCAGCCCCACCCAAGGGCATGTCTACATTGGCATGGCCGATCATGCAACAGAAGTGATGCTTTGACTCACCAGTCCTGGGTCCTGCGGGTTGGCCTGTTTAATGTCCCCTCCACTTGGGGCTGGAGCGATAGCACAGTGGGGATGGCATTTGAATTGCATGCCGCTGACCCGGGTTCAATCCCCGGCATACCATATGGTCCCACAGCACCGCTAGGAATAATTCCTGAGTGCAGAGCCAGGAGTAACCCCTGTGCATCGCTGGGTGTGACACAAAGAGCCAAAAAAATTTAAACATCTCCTCCACCAAGACTAGACCCCATTTACCTCCTTCCTAGCTGACCTTCAAGTCTTGATAGACTGGACTCTGACTTAATGAACCGGTGAATGAATGAATGATGCTTCCTGATGTTTGTCATAAACTCTCCTCTCCCAACTCTTCCATTACCAATTGGCCAGAGAGATTGGGTATAGGGAAGAGACTCCCTGTTTTCTCCCGGGAAGGGCAGGGATGGGCCTTGGGTGGCCCAGCGTCTCCTGACAAATGAGGCTGATCCTGGCCAGGCGGCCCGTTATTGATCTGAGCAGGTTGTCAGTGGAGGGGAAGTTGTAATTGCTGCTGTAGTTTCATTGTAACCACCAGCCCCGAAGGGAAATTAAACTTTGCAGCTAATGGGGCTATATGATCCTTCAACCTTTGATGTATTGGATCCAGCGTGGTCCCTGGAATACTGAGTGCCTGCTCAGACCATCATTTTTAAACAGAGGCTGCCTCTGAGTTGATAGTCTTTTGGTGGCCTGGGGGGGGGGGGGGCGGAACGGGAGGATTCCCGCCTTCTTCCAGCCCATCTGTTTTCCTAAGAGCCTTAGAGGGTCTCCAAGAATCAGATCAGCAGGTGCTGGAGCTGAAGGAACCTCAGGGCATACAGCCCCCAACCCAACCCCCCATCCCCCACCCACTTTCCAAGCTCACTTTCTGCAGATTCCTTCGAGGGGCTACTCCAGGCCTGGTACCTGGTACGGTGAGGTGGCATCACTACTTGGAAACCCCAGAGGCTGTGTTGTGCCTGGGTGGGACTCTCTACTCCAGGGGCCTAGCTCTCCCACCGCCCCCAGGAGTGACTTAGCAACGCAGAGTCTGGGGCACCCAGACCTGTCCATCCAGGGGTCTGATTCCCAGGCACAGTGAGATTCCCAGCTTCAGAGGCCCTGGGCTTCCGCTCCCAAAGCTTCTTCCCATGCCATCCTAACAATTTTCATCCAAAGAGGAAGCATTAGGAATCCAAAGTTTGGGGGCCTGAGAGATTGTCTAGGAGGTGAGGCACTTACTTGCCTTGCTTGTGGCTGACCTGGGCTCAAACCCCATCCCTTGAGTATTGGTAGGAGTAATCCCCGGGTACAGAACCAGGAGTAAGCCCTGAGCATAACCAGGTGTGGTCCTCAACCCCACCCAACTCCCCCTCCCCCATCCAAAAAAAAAAAAAGAGAAAGAAATCAAAGAGTCCAGGGTCTGGACTTGGGCAGATTTTTGATGGGATCCTGACGTGGCTCCCTATCATGTAGGCAGGATAGGGAAGGTCCCAGGGAGGGAATATGATGTAGGCAGGATAGGGAAGGCCCCCTCCCAAGGCAATGGCAAAAGCCGACCTTGCAGAAAACAGAAAAAAAGGAAGTAAGGCCTGAAAAGACCCTCACTTATCTACCATAACAGACCCAAGAAGCTCCTACAGAAACAAAAGGCCAAGAAAGGAATTTCAAAGAAGACCATCACCATTCCCACCCCACCCCACCCCCCACCCCAACCCCATTCCCTAACCGCCTTAACTTTGACCTAGGCAGAAGCCCCATATGGGAACAGGTTGGAGAAATGCTATAAAGACAACCTTGAACAAAGGAAGGGCGTGCATATGTTGCCTGATCCCGTGTGCTGCTTGCGCCCACGTCGCTGAGCATATGTGGTGCCCAAGCACATGTGTGACCTGCATCTCCCCTCTTGAGATGTGTATTTTCATGCTTTCGTGTCTAATGCTGGATGTAGGAGCTCTCTCCGCCTTTGGAGAAGCCCACGTTCTCTCTTGAGCATGATACTCTCCACTCTCTCCCACTTTCTCTTCCTCTGTCCCTTCAAAATCTCCAAATAAAATCTGTTTTACTTCACTGCTTGTCTACTTCTAAAATTCTTTTCTGCCAGGCGAGACAAGAACCCAGTAAGCTGGGTCCTGGGTGACAGAGGCGAACCAGGAGAAGGTGACCGTCTTTCTCTCCTCCTGACTCACGTGAGCCACCCGTGGGTTCCATTGACATCACCCGCACACAGATGGGTCATGGGCCCCATGTCTCCTTTGGGCCTGGACACAGTTAATGGGAACATCAAATGCTTGTCTCCATGTGACCAAGTTGATGTCGGTGGGCCCCACAGATGACTTATGTGAAGTGGGGAGGAGAAAGACGGTCACTTTCTCCCCAACCGACCCTTGCCACCTGGGACTCAGGGTTACTGGGTTCTTGTCTCACCTCGCAGAAAGGAATTTCAGGAGTAGACAAACAATGAAATAAATAGATTTTACTTGGAGAATTTTTAAGGTGTGGAGGGGGAGAGAGAGAGAGAGAGAGAGAGAGAGAGAGAGAGAGAGAGAGAGAGAGAGAGAGAGAGAGTAATGTACTCAAGAGAGAACCCGGGCTTCTCCAGGGCCGAGAGAGCCCCTACACACATCCTAGCATTAGACACGAAAGCATGAAAGTCCATATCTCAAGAGGGGAGTTGCAGGCACCACATGCGCTCTGCCACGTTGGGCCTAAGTAGCACATGGGCTCAGGCAGCATATGGGCACCCTTCCTTTGTTCAAGGTGGCCTTTATAGGGTTTCTCCAACCTGCCCCATGTGGGCCCGTTGCTAAGGAGGTTACCAGGGGGGTTGGGAAAGGTGATGGTCTTATCAGGCCTTAGTTCCTGTTTTTCCTATTTTCTGCAGGGCTGGCTTTTGCTTTGCCTTGGGAGGGGGCCTTTAAAAGAGAGGTTCGAGGATTTTCAAAAAGAGGGACTTCATGGGGAGGGGGCCTACCTATGTCCTCAGGGTCTGCTGATGGTTTTATCAGGTCTTTGTTTTCTGTATCCACAAGGTGGATCAATCCTAGAATTCTTCTTCCATGAAACTTTGTTAATCCAAGTTTCATTGCCAAGGGCCTTTCCCTCTCTACCTACCTACCTCAAAGTGATTGGACTAGGAACTCCTTCAGACTTGTGTCCTGACCTTTCACCCACACTATAATGTGATTGGCTGATATTTCCTGCTTAGTCACCTGGTCAATGGTTCTGACATGGACCTGTTTTTTTTATTTTTTTAGAGGAGGAAATGAAACTCAAGAGAGGGTGGGCAGACATGCAGACGCTAGTTGGAACCAGAATCTAGGGGTCTCTGTTCAGTGAATGTATTCCTGATATACTTTTTGTTTGTTTGGGGGCCACACCTGGCAGTATTCAGGGGTTACTCCTGGCTCTGCGCTCAGGGATCACTCCTGGTGGTGCTCAGGGACCATCTGGGATTCCCGGAATCTAACCTGGAGTTGGCCCCTTGCAAGACAAGCACACTACCCACTGTACTATCTCTCCAACCCCTATATTTTGTTTTGTTTTGGACCCATTCCTGGCCATGGTCAGGAACAATGTTCAGTTTAGTGCCTGGGGTTCACTCTGGTGATGCTGGGGAACTGGGGTGCCACGGTTCGAACCTCCTACGTGTAAAACATATACTCCAGTTCTTTGAGTTATCTTCCCAGCAGATAAAAAATTTTATGGGGGCTCCCAAATGGTGCTGGGAGGGTGGGGGTGGCATTGGAGATTCTTGGCTAACTGGTGGTTCAATGCAAGGACCTGAAGATTCGGTCCTGCCCTGCAGGAGTGGGGATGACCCAGGCCACCTGGGGGTACTTGGGTCTCCCAGAGCTACACTATGCAGTGCTGCAAATCAAACCCAACTACTGTATTAACTCCCAACACCCCTCATAGCTTTGCAGGTGGCCAGAGATCCCAAGAGGAGGAGGATTTGAGGGGGCCCCAGGTCTCCCACTTTAGACTTTTCACTGAACCTGAGTTTAAGCATCCATGGAGCATCACACCATTTCAGGCTCCAGGAAGCCGTGGGGGTCGCGCTCACCCCGCTCTGTCTTTCCAGAGCTGAGAGCGGAGGTTGGGGCTCAGGGGTCCTTGCTGTGGGGCTGCTGGGTGCTTGGAGACGTCTCTCCCCGTTTCCCGGCTGCCCGGGCCTGCCTCGTTTCCCCTCTCTCTCTCTCAGCCCCAGCACGACCATCGCCTGGGCTCACGTCCAAGCTGTGTAGGAGATGGGGCAGGTTTTATCCGGCACCATTTCTCATCCCGTCAGGGGCTTACAGGAAATGACCGTTTCTCCCCACACGCTTGTCATGTCTCTTGAGAGAGAGGCTGTGCAGAGGTCCCGCACGGAGACCCCCACAGTCCAACTGGGAAGCTGCCTCCTTCAGGGCTGGTGGCTGTGAAGTCTTGGTCGGAGGGACGTGAGCAGGACTTAGGGACCAAGACAGGAAGCAGTTCCCGTGTCCTTGCTAGGAGGCAATTTGCAGTCCTGTTCTGCCATCTCTCTCTCTCTCTCTATCTCTATCTGTCTGTCTGTCTGTCTCTGTCTCTATCTCTCTCTCCCAGCCATACCCAGAGGTGTTCAGGGCTTACTCCTGGCTCTGTGCTCAGGGATCACTACTGATGGGGTCCCAGGCACCATAAGCATTACCAGGGATCAAATGTGAGTCAGTTTGGTGCAAGGCAGGTGCCCTACCCACTGCACTATTGCTCCAGCCCCTCTGCTGCTCTCTTTTCACGCAGAAATGCTCCCAAACAGTGCTCAGGAGTCTACTCCTGATGATACCCCGCCCAGCTGAGCAGGATGGGCTGAGTCAATGCTCAGGCCTGGGCTACAGTGTTGCTTTGGACCCAGAAATATTGGGGACCACCAGGGCCACATCTGGAGGTGCTCTGGGGAGCAGGTCATGCTGGGAATCAAGCCCAGAGTCTTGTAGCTGCCAGACATGTGCTCCAGCCCTTGGTGCTACCACCAAAGTCCCCAGCCCCCATCGTGCTCTTGAAAAACAAATTTGGGAGCCTGAGTGGTAGGGCAGCAGGGAGGGAACTCGCCTTGTATGTGGTTCGATCCCCAGCACCCCCCTAGAGTCCCTTAATCACCACCAGGAGTCATTCCTGAGCACAGAGACGCCAGGAGTAACCCCTTAGCATTGCTGGATGTGGACCAAAAACAAAAAAAATGGGGGGCTAGAGTAATAGTACAATGTGTAAGGCTAGAGTCTTGCACGTGGCTGACCCGAGGTTGATCCCTGGTCTCCCGCATCCCCTAAGCTACCAGCAATGATTCCTGAGCACAGGGATGAGCCCTGAGAACAGCTGGGTTTGTCCCTGATCCCCCCCCCCCCACCAACCCCCAAATTAAAGCTGGGCCAGTTATATCATCACGTTGGTCCTCTGACCCTCACCTGTGAGAGGCTGCTCCACTGCCAGTATCACACCTGGAGGACCCGGGGGTCCCATTCATCCTGCCATAGATGCCGCATCTTTCGCGGGCACATGCTGCCCACTTCAGGCTGCAGAAGGCCAGGCGGGGCTGAGGGGTGATGGCAGCAGGCCACAGGCTCAGAGAAGCATGGAGAAACATCGCAAACCGGGCCTCTTCCTCCCTCTCCAGGGCCAACAACATGCCTGGTGTTCTTGATCTCATTGCATCCTCCTAGCTAGCACCTGGGTACTCTGGAGCAGGTGAAGTCCTAGGAAACCCCCACCTGGTCATTGGCTTAAGAGGAAGAGTTCTCTGGGAGATCAGCCCCTTCCCCCATCTGTGCCCTTTTCATCGGCTCTGCTCACCTCCGATAGCTGGGGTCACAGATGGCCCCAAACCCACTGGTTTAGAACAGTGCATGCTGATGTGATGGCCTAGAGACCAGCTGTCTGAATGCAGGCTGCTTCCTGCAGGGCGCTGCAGACACAGTGTCTCCTGGGCTTTTGCAGTTCTCAGAGTCGGCCTGTCTTCCAAGCTCAGCCCTTGCAGCATGCCAACCTCTGCTTCTGACCTTGGGCTCTGTTCCCTCCCGTT
This sequence comes from Sorex fumeus, assembly GCF_029834395.1. Taxonomy (NCBI): domain Eukaryota; kingdom Metazoa; phylum Chordata; class Mammalia; order Eulipotyphla; family Soricidae; genus Sorex; species Sorex fumeus. Next base: position 14,415,982 of record NW_026606089.1, on the reverse strand, counting down.
TCTGAAGGGCTCCTGTGATCACGGGAAGCCCTGTGTGTCTCGGAAGCCTTAGCCTCACTGCATCTGCAAAGAAGTAGCTGACCCCCGGGTGCTGGAGACTGAGAGGCGGGCATCATAACCCATTGCCTTCTTGTCTACCAGGGGGCACCACTTATCAGCTGTGATCTGAGACCCAGAGAGATAAGGGACTGCCTCGAAGTCAGAAATGATGCAATTGGGGTTTGCATCTGGGCCCACCTCTGTTCAGGACCCTGAGACATGCCTTAGGAGAGAGGTGATCCTCTAACTTTGGACTTAGAAAGCATAAAATATTTCATCAAAGCAAAGTGCCACCCACCAACTATGTCACTGTCACTGTCCTCCCATTGTTCATCGATTTGCTCGAGCGGGCCCAGTAACATCTCCATTGGAGACTTTGTTGTTACTGTGTTTGGCATATTGAATACATCACAGGTAGCTTGCCAGGCTCTGCTGTGTGGGTAAGATACTCTCGGTAGCTTGCCGGGATCTCCAAGAGGGGCGGAGGAATCAAAATCGGGTCAGCCATGTTGACTGTGTGCAAGGCAAATGCCCTACCACTGTGCTATCGTTCCACCCACCAACTATAGTTTACAAAACCACTAATGGTAGGGATTCAGGCCTCAAGCATTCATTCATTCATTCATTCATTCATTCCAGCATCACACCCTCCATCAGAGTGTCTGTTTCCCTCCTTCATTGTCTCCATCTTGTCTCCTGTTCTAAACCCCTGCCACAATAAGCTTCCTACTGAAGACGAGTCCTCAGTTTCTATCAAGGCAAATGGGGAATCAAGTCCAGGACTGGAAAGGAACAAGGAGGTTGGAAGCCACCATGAGGATGGCTGAGAGCCATGGCGGTTGCCTGGTCTGGAAGGGGGATATCCAGGAGGTGAATCCAGCATTGTGTGTGGAGACCTTGAGGGGAGTGGCAGGATCTGGAGACAGGGGAGGGGGTACTGCAACAAACCTGTGTTCTGCCAATTCTGGATATTGTCTTGGCGTAGTCAAGAAAAGATAAACCAGAGGAACTGGTATGTAATATACAATTGCAATCAGAAAAAAAAGAGAGAGGCTGATCATTGATTGGAATGATCCTATCTATTAAGACTGAATACTTACAGTGCATCTATTTTGTTGGAGGACACTCCTGGCAGTGCTCAGGTGCTACTGCACACAGCTCTGTGCTTGGGGGTCCCTCCTGCAGTGATTGGCAGAAGTCATTTGTGGTGCCAGGGGTAGAACTGGGGTGGCTGCATGCAAGGCAAGCACCTTAATTCTTTTGCGGTTCTAGCTAGACCCAGCACGTTTTCATCTACCTCTTCACCTATACAAGAAAAATCCCATTGAAATACCCATTTGGTAGATTGTGATTGAGGTCCCCATGTGTGTAACCATTGGAATTAGGCATTTATTCTCACAAAGTCAGAAAAGCCCATTTAACATGGCCATTTTGGGTTTTTTCATTTTATTTTTTAATTTTTATTAGTGAAACACCATGAGGTACAGTTATAGATTTACAAATTTTTGTTCTTGGGTTTTGATTATACAATGATCAAGTACCCATCCCTCCACCAGTGACCATTTTCCACCACCATGGATCCCAGTATCCCTCCCACCCCCATCCCCCCCATCCCACCCTGCCTCTGCGGCAGGGCATTCCCTTTCGTTCTCTCTCTCCTTTTGGGTTCTGTGGTTTGCAAGAGAGGCATTGAGTGGCAATCCTGTTTGGTCTATAGTCTACTTTCAACATGCATCTCCCATCCTGGGAGGATCCTACAAACACCCTTTACTTGGTGTTCCCTGCTCTATCTGAGCTGCCCTTTCCCCTAGAATGCCCAACTGACCCCTAAACCATGGAGTAATCCTCCTGGTACTGATCTCAGCTATTCTTGGGTATTAATCTCCTATTTTGTTACTTTATGTCCCCCAGATGAATGCTATCTTTTTATGTCTATCCCTCTCTTTCTGACTCATTTTGCTTAGCATGATACTTTCCATGTAGTACCACTTGTATGTAAATGTCATGACTTCATCTTTTCTAACAGCTACCTAGTACTCTAAAATGGGGATTTTGGGGTCGTTCCACAGAAGCTCTGAGAAGAGAAATGAGTAAGTGATCAGGATTGGAGCAGCTAGGAAGTGGAGGAACCAGGAGAACTCTCATGTCTCCACAGCCCAAAGTGCATTTATCTCCATAGCACTGTGTCTCCAGAGTAGATGCCAATGGTGATGGGTTAGGTACCCAATAGGCAGAATTCTTCCAGTGTGGGCTTTGAGACAAAGAAGGTGAACTGAAATGATACCCACAGAGAGGCTTCTGATGTGGATTTGGGAAGGGTGGGGTGTTTAAGGGGGACATTTCTGGGTTCCAGGAGCCTAGTTAGAGCCAGGAGATGGCCACGTTTGATTTGAGTGACCTTCTGAAAGTTTGATTTGGGGTCTGGAAGATGGAGAAGAGCTATTGTTGAAGGTGCAGGGCTAGGACTTGAAGCAGCTCTGTGGCTCTTCCCAGCTCTTGGGGTCTTCTTTCTGGCTCTCTGGGGTCTTGCCATGCTTGAATTTCAAGAGCCTAAGACATTGCGGTTGGCTTGTTTTGCACACCGGAATACAGGAAATACCTGAAAAGAAACACTTTCTTAGAGCTTCCTCTAACTAATGATTCCAGAGAGTAATGGCACCTTCTTTCTGGCTCCACCAGTGAGGCCACCCAGAGGTTCATGCTTCACACTCTTCCCAGCAATCCACACTGAATTTAGCCTTAGGGATGACTGGCTTGATTTCTTACCTTTGATTAGTTGTCTTCCCTTCTCAGTTTCACTTTCACAGGTTCCTTCCCACTGTTTCTGGGGACTATCAGATGAGCTACTTACATTTGAGGTGATGGCTCAGAGTCTCTGCTCACGGGGAATTCAAATTAAAATGAGCGTCCATCCTTATGGAACTGAAACATTGGAATAAGAGATAGAGGCAGGAAAGGAATGAGCTGGAAAGTTAGAACCATACAATGGGGGCTTTGGGTGCATTTAACAAACACATTTGAGAGTGGTTTTTGGAGGGGTTTGGGGAAAAACAGTTAAAGACTGTATGAGAAGCTGAGGCATGGGGTTCCCTAGCTGTGGGGTCACCCACATGACTGAGGATAAGAACTGGAGCAAGATATTAGGTGTAGCAATTTTATCAGTCATGATTATTGGTGGAGCAATTGTGGTATGATAAGAGGAGATGTAGATTTCCAGATGCCAAAGGAGGTGGGATAAAATCGAATGCAATTTATTTTAAACAAGAATTTATTAGGCATATTTTATCAAAGGTTCGCTTTCATATTTGTGTCATTGGGTCTTCAGTGCTGTCCTAAAAATGAAGGCATGATACCCATTTTATGGATGAGAGAAATGGAGTTCACAGTAGTGGGTGACAAACTAGATCATTAGCAGTGGAGAATCACTAACAATGAGGCAACATATAGTGTTCTGATTTATTGAACACTTGCCCTAGACAAGCACTGACAATGACTAATTGTCTGATCTTGAGGCTGCTTCTAAGTGTCTGGGTTTTCTTACTGACCATGGAAGTATTTCTGGTATAACATGAAGTTTCTATGAGAACTTAATGATATGCAAAATATTCAAAATCGTTGCCTACTATGTGGTGAGCATTTAATAGATTAGTGATGGTTATTAATGACAACATTATTACTACTACTGCACCTGTTAAAAATCTATATATACATCATTGCTAATTTCCATAGCAACCAAAGATAGGCACTAGGTTACAGATGAGATGACTCAGAAAGTTTCTCAAGGTCACAGAAAGAAGGAATATGGCATGCATTTGAATCTGGCTCTCTTCTAAGCTATGTTCTCTCTCATTTGTTTCCTTGCATCAGGTTTAGGCAAAGGTTTTCTAAGTCAAGAGTGACTTGCTACAGGTTGAAGGGGGAGAGAAGGAATAAATTAAAGACAGAGAATACATGGTGAGCAAGTTTTTCCACCGGTGAATATAGGATACAGATTGTAGCCAAAGAGCCATATTTACAACATTTCACCCCAAATCTCACTGTTCAAGAAATAAAGGAAGCTGAATTTGATGTTTCATGACAGCCCCATCTGAGAACAAGTCCAGGGGCTAGTTGTGGTCTCGGGGAAACTATACTGCATAATTTTAAAACTGTGGTAAGAAGGTATTATAGGCCCATAGAATTTAGCCTGTTAAAAAAGGACATCATGATCTATAATGAAGAGGCAAAAAAAAATGATGTAGGCACCTACCAGGATCGCATTTTAATCTGACTCAAGGATTACTTCTGGCGGGGCATGGAGGACCCTATGGGATCCCAGAGATTGAACTTGTGTCAGCTCTGTGCAAGGCAAACACCCCACCCACTGTAGGTACTATTAAATAATTCAACAGTCATTTCATGGAAACTGACCAGGCATTGGCAAGTGAAGCAAGGAACACTCCAGTGAGCGTGCCAAAGAGCTGTCCGTGGTTCTGAACCATCGCTTAGTACGTTGGAGAGGTCCTCTGTGATGGAGGTCTGGTCTCTAGCTTTGACAGAACCTGATTTCACTTCTCCATGTTACAATATGTGGTTCATGACACCTGTACCATCTGTTCAAGAGAATCTCTGACACTTAGGAGCTCAAAAACTTGTAGAGTATTCTCTTGCAACTTGGAAAATGGAAGGTTCCTGAGGGGCTGGAACTTGACTTGGTTCTGTTTATTCCAAACCCCACAGGATACCCGCCTATGTTCTTGAAAAACACACGTGTCAAACACGTAAGTGAGAACATGTTCAAATCTTTCAAAGTTATGGGCTGGATAGAGAGTACAGAGGTTAAGGCATTTGCTTTACATCCCACTTACCCGATCCTAGCTTTAATCATCAGCACCTCATGCGGTAACATGAGTACCACTGGATGTTAGTCCTGAGCACAAATCCAGGAATAACTCCTAACTAGTGCTGGGTGTACCTCCAATAAATTAAAGTGGGAATGTTTTGCACAAAAGTAGCATAGGGTGGTAAAAATATCTGACCTAAAACATAGCTTGAATGTTGATGGAATGTGTGCCTTGTACAGAATTGTAATTTTTGATTTTCAGTCTCCTAATCTCTACAGTGTGGTAGGCTAGTGAAATTGAAGAGGTAAACAAGATAGCTAGGTAGGGGACATTTAGGGGAAGTCGACCCTGCTAAGTTTCTATACAGTGGGACAGCTCAAGTTGTTGACAATTCAAGCTAAACTCCCTTCTTTGAAATGTTCATCAGTATTTCACCCTCATTCATATGTAGCCTCTCAGTGGTCCTGTTATTTTTTTTCTTAAAATTGGATGTGATGGTGGTAGTTTTGGTGGTGAAAGTTATTTGTGAAGGAAGTTAGTTATAAAAACATAACTAGTGGAATTGTGTGTGTGTGTGTGTGTGTGTGAGTGTGTCTCGGGGGGGGATAATTTGGAAAATAGGAGTGATATACAGGGTGCTGGATTTTGCTAGGAGATTGTGATGTTTCAGTTTTCATGGGCCATCAGAGGTTTAATTTCTTTACGATTATTTCCCATCTCCTTCTGGCAATCTTTCGGTCAACTTCATCCCCCAATACATTCTCCCACTGTGCTCACCATCTGCTTACTTTTGTAGATATTATCCTGTATAGCAGTAATTTGTCTTTTGAGTGGCTGTCCCTTTGCAAACTAGACTATGGGATTCTTGGGCACAAAATTCATATCTTAACTGTGTCTAGATTGCCTAAGAACACCTGCACTCCCCATTTATTTAGTCAAGTAATATTTATTTCATTATATTGAGTTAATATATTTGAATGAGAATTTAATCAAGGAAAATATGGATTTTCTTGAAATCACATAGAATTGGTGGATCTAGTGTGGCCCAAGCAGTCAGAACAGCTTATATCTACCCTGATCCTATGACCATCTTGTTGTGTGGGCTTGGGAAACTGTCTTTCTCTCCATGAGGGTTCATTATCCTCTGAAAGATGATAGAATTGGGTTAGATAAAAGTTAAGGGCACCTCCAGTTTTCAGTTCAATGGGTGTGTATTTCACATTTATTGTGTGCTAAGAGGTGGATAACAAGGATTGACTAAACATGTCCTTGAACTCAAAGAGTTCTAAATCCAGATTTTTTTAGGAGAGGGCAGAAAAGAAAATGAACAGACAAGTATGATGTCACATGGACGTGATACTTCCTACTGGTGTGGCAATGGCATTTGGCTATAGCAGCTCATATATGAGAAAGGCGGAGGACAGTATGTATGGCTACCTGGAGGAGGAACCCTTTAAGATGCTGCCTAAGGAAAGAGAAAAAGACTCAAAGGAGATAAAGGCACCTGTCTGGTACACCCTGAGCCCTGTTTATTTCCCAGCACCACAGATGGTCTCCAGATCACCACCAGGGGTCATTCCTGAGCATCGTCAGAAATAGCCCCTGCACAGGGTTGGTAAAGGTAAAGGCCCTCCCGTTGATCATCGATTTGCTCGAGCGGGCCCAGTAACGTCTCCATTGGAGATTTTGTTGTTGCTGTGTCTGGCATATCGAATACGTCACGGGGAGCTTGCCAGGCCCTGCCGTGCGGGCGAGATACTCTCAGTAGCTTGCCGGGCTCTCCGAGAGGGGCGGAGGAATCGAACTCGGGTCGGCCATGTTGGCTGCGTGCAAGGCAAATGCCCTACCGCTGTGCTATCGCTCCAGCCCCACAGTGTTGGGTGTGGTCGAAAATGCAAAAAAAAAGGAAAAAGAGCTGGACAATGCAGATGTTTAGCTGAAGAGGAGTTCTCACTGGAGAAATAGCACTTGCAGGGGCCTGTGAATTGTGCAGGTGTTACAGATAAATGGGGACGTGCTTCCGTGGTCTGTCAGAGAAAGAGCCAGGCCCCCTGCATGACCTCTGCCTACAAGGGGCTCAGCCTGTTCTGTGAAGTGACCCGCAGGATACCAGTGCCCGCAAAAAGCCAAGCCTGCCTGTGATAAAGCAGACCCAAGCAGACATAAGCAATGGGCCCTGCCTTGGCATCTCCAGGGTCCATCTTTAGAAGTCAAGCCAGTGAATGATGCCTCCTGTCTCGCCTTTGGGCAGAGGAAGTACCAACATTGCTTAGGATAAGGTAGTTGAGGATATTGGAGGAACAAACTCTGTAGAGAGTGCCAAGAGTTGCGGTTAGAAACGATGGTATCTCAGGGCCACTGCTTCACGGATCCTTTCTTTCCTTGAATACACACTGCTCTGTCACGAGAAGCCAGAAATGGACTTGGGGAGCTGGAGCCCTCATCTCCGTCAACTCTCTGGGATGCTTCCAGAACCCAAACCCTCACTCTGATGATTAAGTGACCCCTAGCTCAATTTTCATTGAGGTCTTTTATTTCAGCTGGTGGTGGACAAAGGGCAACACGTACTTGTGAGGCCACAAGCCAAACATGGAACGTGTGTGCTGTGTGTGCATGTGAGCACACACGTACAAAAGTGGAGAGTGCAAAGATGCAAAGGTGGGGAGTACACAGATGCTATAAACCAAGCTAAAAAAACAAAGGCAAGCAATGGGCAGAGATGAGTAAATACACTTGAATGATCTGAAGTCATCATCTTGTTTAAGTTGGAGGCATCTGAGTCAGAAGCAGGGTAGAAGGCAGCCCTGGTTGCAGTGTAGACATTTATACAGAAGGGAGTGAAGTCAGATCGTGGACAGGGTTGAATATTGGAAGAATTCAGGTGCCAGAAGCTGGTGACCAAGACAGGGTGGTGAGAACTGAATCCAGTGAAGAGACATTTGCAAAGTTCTGTCTATGGAATAGGTGCAGTCAGTTCTCTAGGCTGGGAAACTGCATGTTTCAGGACCATTTCTGGTGCAGAGAGCACCAGCATGGGGTCAGTGTGTGTGTGGGAGGGGGGTCATGCTTTCTATTTTGAACTCATTGGTTTTGTGGGGCCAGGGAGAATCCAAAGGAAGACAGAAGAGCTGAGAGCTCAGAAAACAGGTCTTGATGGAGCATAGTGAGAGTTAAGATGTAAATAGTACTGGCTTCCTCTCCTTCCATTCTATTCCCCAAAGGATCTTTTCCTTCCATGAACTCTTGGAGCTTGTTGGTGCCACACAATTAGGCACTTAATTGCTTTCTAATTGATATGTGCCTCAGCTTGTCTCACCAGATAAATTTGCAAGCTCCTTGAGGGCAGTGGGCTCCATAGATGGTCCCGCTAAGCCTCTCCTTAGGCACCCCGGGAGGTTTCTGAGCTCTCCGCATGAAGAAGAAGAGCAAGTTTGTTCATTAGTCATTGATGACCATACTAGACCTTAGTTTTCCCATCTGTAGAATGGGTACCACTAGGCTTTCCATGGTCCTTTGATGATCTCTGACGGTCTCCATTTCTGTTTCTCCCTCTAAAGGTGGCCACAGAGATGAGACGAGGCACAGCATCATATTTCTAAGATGCATTTCTGGCCTGTTCGGCTGTTAAGACAATGAGAAAGGAAGTAGAAATTAAAAAGAAAAAAATCAAAGAAGAAGAAGAGAGAAGCAAAATGTCTCTCTTCAGCAGTAGCAGGCACCGAGCAAAACAAACAAGTCTAACGGAATGCTTTGGCGATTATACAGACAAACAAATCACTTTCCCAAAGTGCTTCTTGGGGGAATTACGGCTCCTGGAAATGAAACACAAACAGATTATTAAAAAAGAGCTCCCCGTTGGGAGAGAAACAGTATTTACAAGAGAAGATGTGCCTAGCCGGACCTCTAATTGCCGTTCATTATCTCATATTGATTTAATTAGCTGCTGCACTCAGGTCTGAATTGCCTGCTGCCCGCAGCGGGGGACCGGCGGAGAGAGGGGGTTCAGATGGACCGAGCCAGCTCCTGTCCTCTCTCCCTCTCCCCCTCGTTTTCTCCCCAGCACAAGGGTCAGCTCACGGGTGTCCCTGCAGCAGGCCAAGGGGTGGCTGGTGGCCGGAGGGGGCTAGCACGCTCGAGGCCTTGTGGCTGGGCTGCCTCTTGTGCGTCTCGACCGGGGTGGCTGTGAGAAGCTAATTAGCGGCAGTAATTAGAAAGAGTGTCTTCATAATGCGGAATTAGAGTGCCTTGGTGAAAGCAGGGGAGATGGATGGTCGAGGCTGGCTATGGGGGAGAAAGAGTCGGGGGGGCTGGGCGGGGCTGCTTCCCTGCATGCGGCTCCCCGACCCCCTTCCCAACGACCCCCAGTCCCACGCCAGCTAGGAGGATGCTCGAGCCGCCCCTCCGGCCTCCGCCACCCCGAGATTCCAGTGGCGCAGAGATTTCCAGATGAAGAAGGAAGGTTATTAGCGTTGCTCTCTCTAGTGGGCGTCTGGGACCAATTGTTTTGAAGATTTGGGGTTTATAATTGCAAGTGATTAATGGGAGAGTTGGCAATCAGGCTTAAAAGGTTGCTAATTGCTCTTTTAACATAATTGTGTCCGAGTGAGAGGCTCCTGTGTTCCCAGACTTGGCATGTGTGCACAATGCATGCGGGTCATTACATGGTGTCTGTCCCTCCCCACCCTCCCACTCTCCCTCCCATAGATACTTTATGGAGTCTGTGATGCTTCGGGTCCTGGGTTGCACCATCCTGGCCCTGGGAACCAAGGCTGACCGGTGCAGAGCCCTGCGCCAACAGAAGTGGTTCAAGGTTCAGTGGACTGGGGAGTCAAGGCAAGTGAACCGTCCTCCAGGTCTTAGGGACTGCTCAGGGCTCAGTGGTCCTTAGAGAGGGGGACATGAGGCAGTGGATTTTCTGAGACCACATTCACTTGCAAGGGACAAATAGGACCTGACAAGGCAGTGCAGCTGAGAACCGGAAGACAAACTTGTTCTTGAACAGACTGGAAACACACACACACACACACACACACACACACACACACACACACAACCAAACAAACCCATCTCAAGTCTATGAATTAAGGTCCTGAACTGCTTGGAAGAATTCTCCAGACCTCCCTCACTTAAAGCCTCCCAACTTCCTATTTACATACAATTATACTGAGTCTGATCCTCTGATGGCCCCTGTCACAACAGGCTAAACTGCATTGATACACAAGGATACATAGACGCACACCCATAGATACAAATGACATCTTTTAAGCTCTGCCTCTTCAGACAGCAAAGAAAATTGAGGCTTATGAAAATTGGGGCTTAACTGAAGGGTTGCATGAGCTGGCAATTAGGAAGTGCTCTCTTGGTCTCAGTCTTTGCCTTAGACACGGGGTCTAAGGGATTTGAAAATCCCTTCGTTTATTGCATCAAGGGGTGTCAAGTGAGTTTCCTCCTGCTTTCCAATCTTTGCATTCCTTCTTCTCTGCCTGCTCACTCTTATTATCCTTCTTCCTGTGGTGCTGCTCAAGGGATCATATGAGGTACCAGGTTACGAACCAGAATTGTGGCCACAGTCACGTGGCGGGCAGATATACTGACCTTGCAACCGTCTCCCTGGCCCTAATCTTGTATTCCTTAACCATGGCTTCTTGGGCTGTTGCATTGGGAAAACATTTTAAACATTTTACAGCGGGGAAGGAGTAAACTCAATGCTGTGACTCCTGGAGGGGGTGGTACCCAGGCCACAGATATGCCATCTTTGATGAGATCTAAATTGCTTATCTGCAGATCTGGACACTTTCAAGGAATCAAAGAGACTTACTAAGCTCCTGGGATATTCCTGGAGCACCTCTGTCCTGGGTGCGAAGCAGCACAGAATTTAGGGAAATGGGGGTTGGGGCTCTGAGTCAGATTCTCAGCTTTGGAGAGGAACAGGGTGTGGATTAACAGTGCTCACTGAAGAGGCCAGAGGAATGAGGGGAGAAAGATGGAGGAGGAGTGAACTCATTTTGGCAGCTGAAACATTGAGGGAGAAACTTGGTCACCGGCAATGAACAGCAGCGAGCCTGGGGCACAGGTGGTGAGTTTGTGGAAAGGATGAAACAAACTATTCCATCTGGAAGAAGGTTCTGGTACCACTTCCGGTTGTGATGGGGATGGGCCTTGTAGCTATAGGTGCTTGGCATTCATTCCCTCTCAATAATTTTCTTTTTCCTTCAAAATTTTTATTTTATTAAAGCACCAAGACTGGAGCAGTAGCACAGCGGTAAGGCGTTTGCCTTGCGCGCAGCCAGCCCGGAGGTTCGATTCCTCTGCCCCTCTCAGAGAGCCTGGCAAGCTACTGAGAATATCTCGCCCGCACAGCAAAGCCTGGCAAGCTCCCCGTGACATATTCGGTATGCCAAACACAGTAGCAACAAGTCTCAAAATGGAGAAGTTACTGGGCCCGCTCGAGCAAATCGATGAATAACAGGAGGACAGTGCAGTGCTAAACCCGGAATCACAAAGTTATTCATAGTTGGGCTTTTGATATACAATGTTCCATCACCAATCCCTCCACCAGTGTTTCTGGATTCTCTCTCCTATACCCCCAGTCTGCCTGCTTCTATGGAAGGCACTTCCCCCCTCCCCCTCTCTCTCCCTCCCTCCTTTTGGGCATTGTGTTTTGCAATATAGACAATAAAATTGCCTTCATTTTTGGTTTTGTTTTGTTTCACTTTTTTTTATTGGAGGGCATATATAGTGGCCTTACTCCTAGTTTTACCTGTCATTAATTAAATTTTAAAATATTATGCAGAAATCAGTCCTTTGAGGTTAAGGGGACCATAGGGGTGTTGGGGATTAATCCCCAGTTGGCCACTTGCAGGTCAAGTACTCTACCTGCTGTACGATGGCTCTGAGCCCTACGGGCTGCCTTTTGAAGGATGCAAGAGAGTGAAGAATAACAGCTTGGGATTCAAAGACTGATGCTTGATACTACCTCCAGTTAGACTGTCCAGACAATGCTTACGGTTTCCAAACATCAGAAGGAGCTGACGGTGTGGAATTATTGAATGGTGCAGGGAGGAAGGGGTGGGGGCTTGGTGCATGGAATTCGCTTATCAACCACCCTCGAATCAGGTCCCCTAGCACTTGTGATTCTGCCCTGCCCTGAGTATCCTGATGCGTGGGTATAACAGAGCCAGCCCCATGGAGTCCTGGTTTAATTAGTTCGTGATAGCACTCATCGATCACTCATTCCGGGCTGCCAGCGGGGGGGAGTGTGGTTTGCCCATTGTCCTGGTGCTTATGCAAAGGGAAAGTGGGCCTGGACTTGTGGATTCAGGTGCAGCGTGGGGAACTCCCCACTTGGCCCTGCCCTGCCCTGGTCTCTCTCTCTCTCTCTCTCTCTCTCTCTCTCTCTCTCTCTCACACACACACACACACACACACAGACACACACACACACACGTGATAAATCAATAAATCTGTCTTCTTCATCAGCAAGTCCTTCCTCTCCTCTCTGGGCTTCTGACATCCTCTCCCCATCTTTTCTCTGCCAATTGAGTAGACTGTTTATATGTGTGTGTGTGTGTGTGTGTTGTGTGTGTGTAAAAGTGTTTTATCTCTGATGCTAAATATTTTATTTTTTCCTTCCTCTGTGCATAATTCCACACTCAGACGCTGCTCATCTCTTGCAGAATCTTCATAGTCTTTGGGGTTTTTTTTTTTAGCTTTTTGGGTCACACCCGGCAATGCACCGGGGTTACTCCTGACTCATGCACTCAGGACTTACTCCTGCTCAGGGAACCATATGGGATGCTGGGAATCAAACCCGGGTCGGCCGTGTGCAAGGCAAACACCCTACCCGCTGTACTGTTGATCCAGTCCCAAATCTCCATAGTCTTTGAGACCTTTTATCCTGCTGCTGCCAAGGTGGACCTGGGAACCACTTGGGTCACCTTCTGGTTCCTTTGATAGCCTCCATAGCTTCCTCTCACTTCCTCCTCTCTTTTGCCCCTTCTCTCCTCTTCTCCTTGTCCTCTCTCCATCTCCCCATTCTCCCTCTCTTTCTCCATCTGTGCTTCTCTGCCTTGCTCCCTCTCCCATAGCATCTCCCTCATTCTCTCCGTTCCCCTTTCTCACATGAGCACTGTGTGGCATAGAAAGCATCTTACCATTCCCACCCTGAGGGCCATGCTGATTCCTACAAACGTTCTTCCACCACCTTGTCCTGCCTCTGCCTCCACCTTTCCTCCACACCCAGGATTCCTGCAAAGGTGGGAAAGTCAGCATGAGCCACCCCAGGGATCCCTGGGGGGGAGGCAGGAGGAGGAGCTTTGTCAGGTGCAGCCCTGGAGGCCCCCAACACTGCTGGGTGACCCAGGAAATACACAACAGCACATTCTCAAGCTCTTGCACTGGGCCACACGCTCAGTTGCTAGTTGTCTGAGCCTTGCTTGGGAAATCACCTCTAGCCTTCCAAATCGATGTGAGATGGTGGATTGTGCGGGTAGAGCCCTACACTGCAAGTTGGGCGTCTTGGGATCACTCACGATTTTGCAGTGTGACCTTAGGAATCCTCCTCCTTCCTGTCTCAGCCTCTGCCTTCCAAGTGTGGTTGGATCAAAACACGACTCTGATTACCGCCTAATCCGATGCTCTTCACGACTCGACTTTGCAGCAGCATCACCTTCCTTAGAGGAAACTGTCCTTAGGACCAGCAGGTGCATGTTCTGTCCTGGCTGCCCTTCATGCAGCCGGTGTGCGGGAGAGGGAGGCAGAGGGCCCCAGGCTTGCCATCTGTATCACCTGGAGGCACGAACTGACCCAGGCTTCGGTTTTATGCTTCCATGAATTACACATGAAATGCAACGGGGCCACTCTACCTTCAGCGCCGACCCCCTCCCACACCCCCTCACTGCTGATGGGACTGGGAGCAGTTGTGCTTGACTTCAAAAACCAACATGCATGAACCAGACTCCTTTGCCTGTGGCCCGGTTCGTTGCTCTCCAGGGCTCCATGGAAACGACGGCACAGCCAGGAGCACTCCGGACGGATCTGCATTTCCTCTTTGGTAGCTCCGCATCAAGCCATGTTTTGAGAAATGAAGAATGTCCACACTCACTCCTGGTAAAAGAGCAGTTGGAGTAAAATTCCTGGTACTAATCTCAGCCATTCTTTGGTGTTAGTCTCCGATTTTGTTACTTTATTATGTTCCCCAGATGAATACAATCTTTCTATGTCTGTCCCTTTCTTTCTGAGTCATTTCGCTTAACATGATACTTTCCATGTAGTACCATTTGTATGTAAATTTCATGACTTCGTCTTTTCTAACAGCTATATAGTACTCCATTGCGTAAATGTACCAAAGTTTCTTTAACCAGTCATCTGTTCTCGGGCACTCAGGTTTTTTCCAGATTCTGGCTATTGTAAAAACAAAAAAGAAAGAAAAAACATCAGTTGGTGAAGAGGGTCTAATTAGACCACCAGCATCATTGCCGACACCAGGACTGAGAATTACTTCGTGAACAGTAGTGGGGAGAAGAGGGAGCTAGTTGGCATTTAGAGACAACCTCGCATATTGGCTCCCTTTGTTTAGAAGAGATGGAACTCAGGGGAAATGGACCTCAGGGGAAAGGTCTCCTGGCCAGCTGCTGTCTGGCCAAACAGGAGCCCACTCCACACCTTCTGGGTGTTCTGGGGACAATGGTGGTTGCCCAAGGACAGTGACTAAAGATTGCGTAAGGCATTAGTGTAATATTTCAGGAGGCACAGAAGTTGCAATGCTTGTTTTGCTTGCCAACACCTCTCCAATGTTAACTTTGGGGCTATACCCAGAGTGGAAACTAAACACACATCAGTTCCCCATAAAGTAACATAAAGGGAGACTAACACCCAGGAGTGACCGAGATTAGCACCAGGAATTTTGCTCCATGACTTGGAGGCCAGCCACACATGCTAGGGGAAAAGGAAGCTCAGATAGAGAAGGGAGCACCAAGTAAAGGGTGTTGGGAGGATCCTCCCAGGATGGGAGAAGCATGCTGAAAGTAGACTATAGACCAAACAGGATTGCCACTCAGTGCCTCTCTTGCAAACCACAGAACCCAAAAGGAGAGAGAGAACAAGGGGGAATGCCCTGCCACAGAGGCAGGGTGGGATGGGGGGATGGGGGTGGGAGGGATACTGGGATCAGGGGTGGTGGATAATGGGCACTGGTGGAGGGATGAGTACTTGATCATTGTATAACTGAAACACAAGCACAAAAATTTGTAAGTCCATAACTGTACTTTGTGGTGTTTCACTAATAAAAAAACAAAACAAATAAGCAAAAAAAAAACACATATCAGTTCCTTGAAGGAGGAAGCCAGGATGTGGCAAAAGTAGGTTTGAACCCAAGCAAGTGTGGACCAGATGTCTGGGCTTTTTGCCCAGTACAATCCTCCCAGTTCTCCACCGTGAGTCATATGGTCCTGACATGGACTCTGTCTTGTCCATTTCCTCTACTGGGCCATGAGCTGAAAGGAATTCCTTGTTCATCTTCCATCTTTACTGCTCTCTAACATAATGAAAAACCTATAGGGGTGCTCAGAAAATGTTTAGTACTTTTAGTATCTGATTTCACTGCCCAGTCTTGAGCACTGGACCAGGGATTTCATATCTGTGGGCAGGTGGAAATGCCCCCGTCAATGCTGTGAAACCCAAGGAAATGAAGCTCACTGCAAGAGGCGTGTTACAGAATGCTGGCACTCGAGATATATTCATGAAGACCGGTTGGGGTGAGCACTCTGCACCCTGGGGTTTAGATGAGTGGTCTGAAACTCAGTAGTATTCTTAAAGAGTTCCAGGAAACAGGTTGAAGAGCAGGGGCAGGTGAAGCATTTCCTGAGGTGTGCTCTTGGGGAGGCTAGGAAGGAAGGAAGGAGGAAAGAAGGAAGGAAGGAAGGAAGGAAGGAAGGAAGGAAGGAAGGAAGGAAGGAAGGGGAAGGGAAGGAAAGGGAAGGGAGAAGAAAGGAAGAGAAGGGAAGAGAGAGAAGGAAGGAAGGACAGAAGGAATTAAGGACAGACGGGAAGGGAGAAAAAAGGAAGGGAGGAAAGAAGGAAAGAAGGCAGGCAAGAGAAGGGAAGGGAAGAGAAGGGAGAATGAATGAAAGAATGAAGGAAAGAAAGAAGAAGAAAGGGAGGAAGGGAGCGAAGGGAGGAAGTAAATAATATATTGAAGAGAGAAATAAATCCTTGAAGACCTCTGAGAGGCAGTGACTCTTTAGATAGACTGGGATTCACAAAAAGTATCCCCTATTTGTACAAGGGACTCTTCCCAGATTGTCTCTCATCCATTTATCCCATAATCACTATTCAAGTGGTTGCTAGAAGCTGAGGAAATAGAAGAATATCATATCAACAAGGGCATAGATGAGTAAGCAACACACTGATAAGTATTCAGGTGATTGGAACCAGGAAGGAGGGGATGAGATTGCTTTGAGCAAAAGGTCAACTGTGCTAGGAGTCAATTATCTGTTCTAAAACTCTTCATGCAGATGATTTTTTGGATAAACGTTCTGCTTTGTGGAATATTCTTGAGACCATCGAAGGCATAATTTTATTATCAAAGGTGAGATAGCACATTCCCTGATGAGACACTGTGCCCCTCTTTGGGCGCAGTGTAGGATGCAATCACTACCAAAAGTCTAATTTACTAGGTGCCAATAATCTGACTGTAGTTATTCTTTAAATCTTCAGTAACTCTGTTGACAGATGTAGAAACTGAGGCTTGAAGCCATGGCTGTAGTTCAGATTGGTGCCCAGAATCCACACTCTGACTCAGTGCACTCACTGTTGCTCAGGAGAAAGATCTACAAGCTTCCTCCCCACCCCCCTTTAAATCCAGTAGGAGATGGGTGGTATTGACCCAGATGGCATGGGTTGGGTAGAGTTGTTGATGGAAACTAATTAATCGGAGATTCACAAACCCCAGTACCTCCCGGGGAAATGTTCAGTTGCTTCCTGCATGCTTATTCTGGTCTGACAATTGTTGAAGAGAGGATGTATGTGTGGAGGTAACTGATTTTAATTCCCCTGGTCCCAGGATTCCTTCAGGGAGCCAACCCTTTCAGATATGCAAGAAATTCTATAGTTAAGGCGAAGAAATTCTTTTATGTTTTGTGTTGTTTTTCCTGACTCAGCCCTCAGGTTCTCTCCCATCCTAGACCTCTTACAGTCTGGGACCCTTGAGTCAGTTCCAGCCCTGGGTATTTCCTCTCCTGGCCACAGATCCATTGTCAAACTGATAACTGAAGGTGAACACTTTGAGTCTCATTCTTTAGATATATAATAGGAGAGGATTACATGGAGTTACACAGATGGAAATAATAAATATATTCATTTTAATTAAAATATTTATTATCTATTTCACATTTATTTATTAATTATATTTATTTAGTATTTATTAAATATTAAACAAAATGGTAGATAAATATTTTAGTATTTAATTCAAATATTTATTATATACTTAATATTTAATCATTATTCATGCTGTTGGATGCTGATGGTGAAAATGACAAGGAAGATAATGACGATGGACGTGATGCTGCTGCTGGTGATCATAGTGATGATGTAAAAGGAACGATGATTATAATGGATTTGAAAATGCTGTTTAAGGGGCTGGAGTGACAGCCCAGCGGATAGGGCATTTGCCTTGCACGCAGCTGACCCAGGTTCGATTCTCAGCATCCCATATGGTCCCCTGAGCACCACCGGGAGTAATTCTTGAGTGCAGAGCCAGGAGCAACCCCTGTGCATAGCTGCATAGCTGAGTGTGACCCCCCCCCCCCATAAAAAGGCAAAAAAAAAAAAAGAAAATGCTGTTTGACAATAACAATGAAGAACCTCACTGAAGCCCTCTGGTGTTATAAAGGAGTCCCCTACCAGACTTCCCCACTAGGCTCTATCGCTCTTTTCTGTGTTAAATGGGTTCATTCTTCACGAGGTCGGAAGAAGCAGCGCAAACACAGTATGAAACGTGGAGAAGCAGCAGTATGAAACACAACTTCTCCTCTCTTGTCCTAGCAACTCTTGACTAAAGCGAAGGAGGCTCTTCTCACTGGTGTTTTGCACTCATGGGCTTCTTGGCTCCCAAGTCAAAGCTGCGTTCACCAGCTTCTAACACGGACCTTCCTCTGGGCCTCATGGGAGGCAGCCTGACAACAGGCCCAAGGTCTTGTTGATTTAAGGACTCGGTGTGCCTGTCACCTCCAAGGCATTATGCATTCTGAAAAGTTCCTCTCTGCCCAGCCATTAATCACCATTGGTGATTAAATAACACAGCAATGTGTAATTAGGGTATTGATTGGTTGGTTTAGTTGTTTACTCCTGGGCATTCCCTCTAGCCTGGGAGCATCATGAGGGCAAGGAATATGTCCACTTTTACTCGCATCTCGGTCACCACTGCCTGCCTTGGTGCACAGCAGCTAGAAGATTCTCCTCAGATACTAGTCGGATAAAGAAATGAACGTGAAGGGGAACCACAGTCAGGTGTCTTTACGCTATTACATGGCGTGTAAGAGACATCTTGGCAGTCAGCGAGAAAGCTTGGTAATAAGTAATAAATTTTTTGGCAATGGACTGTGCTTTATAGTAGCACTTACTGTTGGTGGAGGCTGATGGTGAAAATAATGAGGAGGATGATGATGATCGTGGTGATAATAGGGCTGATGTGTAAGTAATGATGACTATAATGGAGTTGAAAATGCTGCTTAACGATGATAATGAAGACGTGATGATGACGTCATTAAAAACTTCTATTTCCCAAGAACTGCTTTAGCTATTCGAGGGGGCTTATTGTTCCATATAAATTTCAGGAGTGTTTGCTCCATTGCTTTGAAGAATGTCCTGGGTATCCTAATAGGGATCGCATTGAATTTGTACAGTGCTTTGGGAAGTATTGCCATTTTGACAATATTAATTCTCCCGATCCATGAACAGGGGATATTTTTCTACTTCCTCGCGTACTCTTTTATTTCAAGAAGCAGCATTTTGTAGTTTTCTTTGTACATGATTGCCACCCAATGTCTCTTCTGCAGACCACAGCACCCAAAAGGAGAGATAGAACAAAAGGGAGTGCCCTGCCATAGATGCAGGGTGGGATGGTGGATAGGGGGTGGGAGGGATACTGGGATTGGTGGGGGTGGAGAATGGGCACTGATGGAGGGATGGGTACTCGATCATTGTATAACTGAAACCCAAGCACAAAAGCTTGTAAGCCTACAACTGCACCTCATGGTGTTTCACTAATAAAAAATAAAAAAACTTCTATTATCTTCCAGATAGCATGCATTATCAGATGATAACGCTCTATTTATTATTTCCATCGGTGTAACTCCATGTAATTCTCTCTTATTTTATATCTGAAAGAATGAGACTTGAAGTGTTCACCTTAAATCATCAATTTGGCAAAGGGTAGTTAGAACTTGAGCTCAAGTTAATCTAATTTTGTTCTTATCCATGAAATTTGAATGTGTTTTGTAATGCTGTTGTTTCATTGAACCCCTGTGGTGCTAAAAATAGTCTTTTTTGTTTGTTTTGTTTTGGGGCCATACCTTAGGTCTTATTCCTGTCTCTGTACTCAGTAATCATTCCTGGTGGGCTCAGGGAACCATATGCTGGTGCCAGAGAACAAACCTGAGTTGGCCTTGTACAAGGCCAGTATCCTACCCACTGTACTCTCTCTCTCTCTCTCTCTCTCTCTCTCTCTCTCTCTCTGACCCTCGGTATTTTCAAGTAGTTGTGATGAAAGAACTTTGGAGAGGGAAAGGACCCAGTATGAATCACATTGCCCAAGAGGGTCAGAGCTGGGTTTGAGATTCTATCATTTTTACTTCCTACATGGAGGTTGTTTTCCATGATAGGATACAGCTCAGAGATTTAGGGACTTTGAACCAGAGGACTACCAACAAAAAGTATGTCTCTTCCTACTCCACGACTTGGACCCAACTTCTGGCTTTCTCACTGGTAAAATGCCAGCCAAGAGCTTTGCCTCATGGAACAGGGATGAGGGTCTACTGAAATCAGAGAGATGGAAGTGAGTCACAAACACAGAGCTCTGTGTTGTTCGATACTGCCACTCCCATTACTTTGATGAGTCAAATATTCTTGTTTTTGATAGTCCAGTGACATCTCTGCATGGACCTTTTGATGAAAAATGACTCATCTCCCAAGTCCTTCTGCCTCTGACGTTCATTGGTTCCTATGGAGAGACATCACGTTCTTGTTTTTTTCCAGGCACCGGGAAGGGACAGGATGTCCGCATGCCAGATGTGAAT
This sequence comes from Sorex fumeus, assembly GCF_029834395.1. Taxonomy (NCBI): domain Eukaryota; kingdom Metazoa; phylum Chordata; class Mammalia; order Eulipotyphla; family Soricidae; genus Sorex; species Sorex fumeus. The sequence continues at coordinate 14,395,827 of NW_026606089.1, read as the reverse complement.
GTTAATCAGATTGGTCCGAGAAGATTCTTTACCCACCATTTGCTGGTCTCTCAGCTCAGGGGATCTGGGATCTAGGAATGCAGGGCGAGGGGCCGAGGAATGAAGAGTGTGTGAGATGGGAGAGATGAGAGATTGAATAAATGGCAACTAATCAGCAACCAACTTGGTCCTCATTCTTCCTTCACCTGCCCATCACTGACAGCCATCCTGATCCGGTCCATACACAGTGGCTTGAGAGCACCGAACACTGGTGGTGAGAGAAAGCCGCCAGGAGAGCCCGCAAACACACATCCCTTCCTTGCGTGCATATGTCTTACAGCTGCAAATGCCCAACTTTCAGTCCCACCCCAGAGCCTGGGTGCTGGGTGCTGCCTCTGTTGGGTGCTGCCTCTGGAGCTCACTTACTCCCCTCTGTGGGGTCTCAGCTCAGAAGCCTCCCACACCTCCCGGTGTAAGGATGCCCCCGCCCCATGGACCATCATCCAATTCTTTCGTTCTGATGTCTCTTCTGCATTCAGCAGGCCGGCCCTTGCCTCATAGACTTAGCCTCTCTGTCTCCAGCAAAGAAGCACACGCCGCCCGGCAGCAAGGCACGCTGTTGTCTGTCTTGATCATGGGGGTATCCGCCATGCTTGGGTAAGTGGCCAGAATGAGAAATAGGCATTTAATAAACATTAGTGGAATGATGTGCTGGACACGCAGATGACTGGGAGATGCCCGGATGGATTCCGACTCTCTCGGTCTCAGACAGGAGATGCCACATCCCATTTCCAGTCCCCTGACTCGTTGAGTGTCAAGCCTGATAAATGGCCGTCTTGGTGGGAAGACACCAGCCTGACTCCTCATCCGGAGCTGATGCGGCTGCCTCTTGCCAAACAGGGATGCAGGGAACCCATCCACTCCTCGAAGGGCCAGGTGGGGACGGGCATCCGGTCAGGGTGCTTTCTGGGAAAACAGTCCACTTCTCTCGTCCCTCTCTGCTGGTGAGATCTGCTGTCACCCTTTTGTAAAGACGCCCGAGAAAGTGTAAAACTACATTTCCCGGATCTGGGGATGCGATGGTTTGTGCAATTATAACCCGACACATCGCAGAAGTCAGATTCCTGCTCGCTGCCTGCATAATTCATCACTCATTTTCCTGACAAGGCCCTGGACCTTTCATATCGGGTAGACCAAGAGAAAAAAAGTTAAGTTTACACTGCTCGATTAAAAATTCAGAAGTTTAAGGGCAAGAGAAAAAATAAAGGATGTGAGTTGTATCATCATGAAATAGGCAGAGATAAATAAAGCGTTAGAAGAGGAAACGTGAGCAAAAGGAGACAATGAGGAAAAAAAATAAACATGCCCCAACAAGTTTCCGGAAACTTGTCATTTCTCAGTTGTTAAGAACATATGTAGAAACTTCATTAATTCCTTCTCGCTAATGATCAAGAGGAGGGACTCTGGAAGAATGGGAAATGCATGGTTCTGGGGTGCAGGGATATTGCTAATCTCTCATTCCTCCCTCCCTCTTCCCTTTCTTTCTCTCTTCTTCCCTCCTCTCCTCCATTCCCATCTCTCTTCCTCCCTCCCTCTTTCTCTTCCTTTCTCTGTTTATTGGCCCTTTTCTCCCTCCATCCCTCCGTATTCTCTTCCTTCTTTCCTCTTCCCTCTGCACTCTCCCTCCTCTACACCCCTCCATCCCTTTCTTCTGCACTTTAATTTGTGCCCCGATACTGACAAGCCTTCCTGCCAAGGCTTGGTCTATGATGTGGCTAACACAGAGTCCTGTCATGATGAGGGTTCTGTGGGGTATTTGGAGAAAGACAATCACAGCCTGAAAAGGAAGAAGCAGAGGGAGTTGTGAGCACCCAACAGGGACACTCCATCCTGCCAGGGGGTGGTGAAGGAAGCTTCTAAGACAGTCCCGACCATGGTGGTGGGGGTCCCATTTAGGGCAAGGATGGGCAAATGCTTCCAGGGAAGCAACACTGGTGGCTCATCTGTATTTGCCAAGATAGTGTGGTTGTGACACAGTCATACTTGTGTATTGGTTGTGTTACTTTCTTGATACAGTGGCAGCTGAGTGGTTGTGACTGCAATTTCCATGCTTCTGGAAGCCTGACCTATTTCGTCTCGAGCCTTTTTGCCTCATTCCAGGGAGTGGCGGAGCAACAACATGGAGGGATCCTGGGTTTGTGGATGTTTTCATGGACCAGGCATCCTCGATGGGCTGGCGGCCCTTTGACATCAAGAATGATCGGTGCTGGGAAATGAACTATGTGGGCTTAAGACTGACTTTGGGCTTCTTTGTTGTGGCAAACTCAACGAAGTAAGAGTTTGTTGAACAGGTAAAGATGGAAGGTGTGGAGTGGTCCACGCAGCAGCAGAGGGGAGAGAAATGAGCAGACTGGAGACTAGCTTGGGGGAAGCTAAAAAAAAGAAAACCTGGTAGCTGGTTGGGTCAAGAGATGAGGGAAGGATGAAAGATCTCTGGGCCAGCACCACTGAAGGGAGGGCGCAGGGGAACATCATAGGGAAGATGCTGATCTTGGCTGCATCCCATGGAGCTTGATGCTTGGGTCCCCGTGGGACTGAAGACGTCTGAGGAAGTCTGAGACATCTGAGACACCTGAGCTCTGTGCTGGGGAAAGAGGCCAGTCTATGTGTTCCTGTGGGGTGTGACTGGGGAGTAAGCTGGTGGGACCCAACACATAGACTGAGCTTTAGGAAATTCTATGCAGCGGGTTTCTGAAATGGTCACAGTTGGCACTCCCTCCATAAAGGCTGGACGTCTCAGCCACACGACCTCTCGGATACTTGGCATTTCCCACCAATTTTCATTTCCTTCCATTTGCTTCATCCTTGTATGTGTGAGGGTGAAGTGGGATTCCGTGGGGTGAGGAGGAACAATAAATGTTTCCATGTGTTTATAGGCCCTTTGCTTCTCTTCTTTGAGTGAAGTGCTTTATCCCCCCCTCCCCCAGTCCTATTTTTGATTTTGCTGTTGTTATTGTTTTTTTTCTTTTTGTCTTTTTTCCTTATTGGTTAGAAAATGCTCTTTATAGATTCTGGCTTGAGTCCTTGGTCCAATGCACTTCCGAAAAGTTCTAGGTGGGAGTGGCTTGGTTTCTCTCATTGAACGCGCAGCTTCTTATGTTTAATATTTTTTCTTTTGGGGGCCACACCCTGTGCTGCTCAGGGAGGAGGGGGCTACTTCTGGTTCTGAGATCAGGAGTTGCGTCTTAGAGGAATGCTAGGCGGTCCCTGGAGGAGCAACAAGGCCTCCTGCATGCGCTCCAGCCCAGTGGGCTCTCTCCAGCCCAGCCTCTGACTTGGATATAGTACACTGAACATCTGATACCTTGGGAAGGATAGGCTTTGCTTCTCACAGGCCTCTTTGGATCCAGAAATCAGCTACCGGCCTCCCACCCTTTCCAGCAAAGGGTGGGGTTCAAGCAGAGACAGGGAGAGTGGGGGATGGTCAGGAACTTGGTGCACACAGCCAACAGGGGTGTGGTCTGACTCTCAGGGGTGCTGGAGGATGCTTCTAGAACCATCCACAGGTGGAATATGAACTTCCTTCCTGAATCCCATGGAGAGGGGAAGTTTGCTTTTAATTAATAAATTAATTATTATTTTGGCCTTTTGGGTCACACCCGGCAATGCAAAGGGGTTACTCCTGGCTCTGCACTCAGGAATTACTCCTGGCAGTGCTCAGGGGACCGTATGGGATGCTGGGAATTGAACCTGGGTTGGCCACGTGCAAGAAAAATGCCCTACCTGCTGTGCTATTGCTCCAGCCCCTAATTATTATTTTTTGATTAGTGTGATACAATTACACAGCTGTTCATGATTGGGTTTCAGTCATACAATGTTCCATCACCTGTCCCTTCACCAGTGCACATTTCCCACCACCAATGTCTCCAGTTTCCCTCACTCCAGCCTGCCTAGACACTTTTTATCTCTCTCTTTCTCTCTCTCTTTCCTTCCAGGAAATATAAGCATTAAAAAATTATCATGTATATTGCCACTCAATACCTTTTTTTGTAGACCACAACACCCAAAAGGAGAGAGAGAACAAAGGGGAATGTCCTGCCACAGAGGCAGGGTAGGATGGGGGGGATGGGGTGGGAGGGACACTGGGATCCATGGTGGTGGGAAATGGGCACTGGTGGAGGGATGGGTACTCGATCATTGTATAACTGAAACCCAAGCACAAAAATTTCTAAGTCTACAACTGTACCTCATGGTGTTTCACTAATAAAAATTAATTTAAAAAAGTCATCATGTATATCCCTGTTCCTCCTTTCAGCACTCAGTTCTTATCCGGAGTGGTCATTTCCAACTACCATTGTCATAGTGGTCCCTTCTCTGCCCTAAATGCCCTCCTGACCCCCTCACTTGTGACAAGCTTCTGGAAATTTTGGGATGAGCTGCAAGGTTGGAGCTGGTGTCAGGAGGAGTAATCCAACAAGGCCTTGGATACACATGATGGGGTGAGGAGTGGATGAAGAAGATTGTGGGGGGCAGGGAGGGCTTGGCGGGCAGGGGCAGTCTCCTACTTAGGGTTGACCGCCCTTTCTCCCCTAGACTGCCAATAAGGCAGCGAGATGACATCCTCACGGATGCAGGCATTTGGTTTGATGCTATTGCTACTCTTAGAGGAAAAGGACAGTTAAGAGGGAGCCAACTCTATTCACCCCTGAGAGCCGCAGAAGAGACAGCGCAAGGCTGCCTCTGTGGTATCTGGGAAGAGTTCGGGTTCCCTGAAGGGGGCAGGGTGGAGGAGCAAAAAGAATCAAAGGCTCTGGAGACTCAGACAGGCATGAGACCGGGTGAGGTTCCTGCCTAACTCGACTCACTGCTTTGCCCCAGGGTGGGAAGGTTCCGGTTCCTCTCGGGACCTCAGTTTCCTCCACAGAGAGGGGTGTGGAGATCAGAGGAGCACATGCATACAAAAAGGATTTCAGGTTAGGCCTTCCCAAGTGTATAGGGTTACTGGGTCCCACACCCTGGGAACTGGGGACACGGATAATCTGATAACGAGCGTATTAGGAGCGGTGGGTGAGGATCCAGAGTGCCTCCCATCCCCCAACGGGGAGTGAAATAGATCCACGACCTGCCCCGCCTTCCTTCCTACGTTCCCAGCACTTGGATCTCAGCGTCAGCCTTCCTGCTCTGAGATCCAAACATCTTTGACCCCGGATACAGTCATACATGTGATCTAGTTCTGTGGGTCAGAGTTTCTCTGATTTATTTAAAAACATTTTAATTGGAGCCTGGAAAGGTGATACAGTGGGTAGAATGTTTGCCTCGCTTGTGGCTGACCTGGGTTCAATCTCTGCCATCCCGTATGGTCCCTTGTCAGGGGCAGGAGTTATTCCTGCGCACAGAGCCAGGAGTGAGCCCTGAACATAGCTGGGTATGGCCCCCAAACAAACAAACAAACAAAATGAAACAGAAAAAAAGCCCAACGTGATGAAGACATTTACAGTGACTAACAAAATAATGGCAATGAGGTTCTTGTTGGCATATTCTCAGGTGAGAACTCTCCATGGTGGGGTGTCCTTGGAGATGGAGACTGAGGGGTCCCATGAGCAAAGACATGGTGGGGGGCAAGAGAATCTGGGTCCAAGAGCCTTCAATGGCGAGTCATATGTGCTACTGGTTAGGCTTCAGCTGCCAGCTTTTTGGTCGAGCTGCAACCTCTCGCCGTGAAAGCGTTTGGTTAATGTGGTTGACACAGCCAGAGCTGACTTTATTAAGGGGCATTAGCCTGGGTGGTCTGAGCAGATCCCATAGTATCCTGTTAAAGGACTTAGGAGCAGAACTGAGATGTCTCAGAGGAGGAAGCAGTTCTGCATCGCTCCTGCTGAAATGCCTCCCAACTGCCCACCTGTCGATCCCCCTCAACCACACAGACCAACATTCATCTTTTCATCAGACCAGGTTCAGAGGCATAAATTTACATCTTTGTTGTTTTTAATTGTGGGAGGCACATCCAGTGGTGCTCTGGGCTTACTTCTGACGCTGTGCTCAGGAATCACTCCTAGCAGTGCTCAGGGGATGATCTGTGGTTCCGGGAATCAAACCTGGGTTGGCTGCATGCAAGGCAAGAGCCTTAACCCCTGTACTATCTCCCCAGTCCTTAATCTAGGTCGTTGGCTACATAGCCCTGACTCCTGTTTCTCTGCAGAGCTCTGAGAAGCTCAGAGAACTGGGCAAGAACTGAGGACTGGGGTCAGTAGGAGCAGCAGGGCTTTGACTCACCTTCACTCACTGTTGCACCCACAACAAAGTCCTTCGAAGTCCTTAAAGGGGCCGCGCATATCCTAGCGGTTGGATCTTGGTACTTCCTGCTCTCTCTGCTTGGGAGGCTGCCCTTGCAGGTGATGAACCCCCTGTGCCTCCTTGTACTTCCACATCTCTGCTGATGCATATATGTATATGTGTATAAATGCATGTATTTTTCATGCATATATGCATGTTTTGGGCCTCCTAGATGGTACTCCGGAGGTCTGGGGGCCACTCCTGGAGACACTCAGCCACTTGTACCAGTGATTCAATACTGGGACTTGAAGAGGAAGTTCTGTTCATAGTCTGCAGAGTCGGGGACCCCCCCGGGGTCCCCCCGAGGTGCAGGATGCACCAGGTTTATCCCACAGTGCTCAGTGCTCCAGGGCTAGACCCGCAATGCTTAAAGAGACTTGTGATGCCAGGGACCAAAACTGGGTCAGTGTACATGTCAGGCAGGACCCCCACCAGCTCCCTACCTAAACCTTTATTTCCATGCCACTTCTAGAAAGTTCCAGCTTGACAACTGGAGTGCAAAATCCAGCATCCTCCTTCTTTCGTTGAGTTTTAATTACGTGGCATTACGATCTAGCTTTTCTCTTTATTTTCTCTGTCTGAGCGGCCTGAGAACAGAGACCCCAAAGTCTTGGTTCCTTGCACAGTGCTTGGCATGGAAGGACCCGCAGTGGACTTTGAATGGGGGTAGGCGTTGAGTGCCACACTCGGGAAATGTTAGGAGTTAAAATTAGGAGATGTTAGGAGTTAAAATTATCTCTACAAACTGTTCCCCTCCCAACAGCCATGAGCTTCTAGAAAGATGTCATGGGTGGGGCTGGGCAGAGAGGGAGCACTTGAAAAGAGATGCCAGCGAGATACAGCTTGGAAGCACTAAACAACTCCCCCTTATCTCCAAGGATCCATGTACTGGGGCAAGTTGTTCATAAGGAGGTCTTATGATACGTCTCAAAAGGAAAAAAAAGCAACCACGGCCTCTCAATCACTCAGCAGATTTTGGAAGGAAAAACAGATATCAAGAAACGAAAGTGCACAACTGTAATATATGATATCAGATCCGTCATTCTTTACAGCAACATGGACGATGGCGTTTGGGAAACAGCAGTTGCACCCAAAAGATAGACAGGCAGTTTTGACATGTCTTGCCAGAGAAGAATCACCCAGCCCACCCTCATCCTCCCCCCACCCCCCTCCTGGACCAATCGCGAGGAATGACAGAATTACAAACAAATCAATCAGAGAAGAGAACCAGCGGAGATTCGGGGCTTGGGTGGGAATAGGAAGACAGTGAGCCGGGGGGGGGGGGGCAGGTATCAACACAAGTGGGCAAGTGGACAGCAGTCCCAGCGTGTGGCCTGGACCATCCCCCAGAGAACTCGCCAGGCCCAGCCTGTCCTGTGATCTCTCCATGGTGCTGAACCCCCATGGCTCGGGGTCATGGCTGTGAAAGGGGAAGTCGCAGGTGATGGTTGGCAGGTTGTTTGGCCTTTGGAGGGGTGCGTTGTGATGGATGGCGTGGGAGTGGGGGATTCAGATCCGGAACCCAAACACATGCACCCACCAGGGCATAGCAGGGGGTGGCATAGCAAGGGAAGCAAGCTGCAAGGCAGTTGGGAGTGGCGGGGATTGTGGTTAAAGAGGGCCCAGGCCCCATCTCTAAAAAGCGCCTCCAACTCAGCTCCAGCTGTCTGATTTCTTTTGGTTTGGGGGCCACACCTGGCTGTGCTCAGGGCTGACTCCTGGCTCTGAGCTCCGGAATCACTCCTAGCAGGTCTCAGGTGGCGGCCATCTAGGGTGCTGGGGATCGAACCCAGATGGGCCTGTGCAAGGCAAATGCCTCTCCTTCATATTGATCGCTCCAACCCCAGCTGCCAGGCAGAAACAGTGCACTGAGTGAATTTGTGCAATGATGTTCTCAAACAGAAGAGGTGAGGAGAACTGGGATCTCCTGCTTTGTAAATACCGTCAGCTGACTTGACATTTTATCTTCTTGATGAACCCTTCATTTTAAGATGGAGTTATCAGGACCCAGAGAAGGAGGAAGGAACTTGCGTCAAACAGCCCAAGAGTTGGCAACAGAAATGGGTCTAAAGTCTCAGGACCTGACTCCCAGTTCAGTGCTCCTGCCTCGCCTCTCCATGATTCTTGGATCTAGAAAGGGCAGGTGAAGGGATGGAATGTGGGGGTGGGGGGAGGGGGGAGGAGTTAGAGCCCTACTGTCATAAATTTTGTATGAGAAGCACCTTCCTAATCCCTCCAATACCACCCTCCGACCCACAGTGTCAGGCCTTGGGGAAAAAGACTGCAGTGGGTCGGGGGAGGGTGGGTTGGAAAGACAGAGGTGGTGTGGCACATACTAGTCTCTGCACCTGCTGGGTCGCCTGGAAGGTTCTAGACATCCCGTGGGGGAGCCTCACTAGGACCAGAGTCCAACGCTTCCCTTCTGATCCCAATGAGCCTGAGCAAGCTTCTGCAGAATAGGAAACTTGTGTCTCCTGATTGAAGTGCTGGTGGTAGCAAGCCGTCCTCAGAGAGTTCCCTCGTCCCAGACAAACCACACGGAGCTGGGAGGTGACTCCGCTGCAGAGGGTCTGGTCTAGCCAGGAGACCCCACCCCCAATTCCACCCCCTCCCATCTCAGCTTTCTCCTCCTCCTCCTTCCCAGGCCGGGATCCCTGGACCTTAGTCCCTCCCAAGCTGGAGGCATCTCATTCCCTACGCAGTGCCGGGGACACAGTCTCCATTAGGTGCATCAACAAGGCCATCTCAGAAGGGACCAAATAGGAAATAAGAGGCCCCATTGCCTAATGGGACTTATCAATTATGATCCAGGGCCATATTTCTTTGAGGGGTGATTGTTTCACGGAGTCTGACATCTCATATAGCTTTAAATTACTCACAACCGGGACGGCTTACAAGATAGCAGTAAAATCAGGAGAGGATTGGGCAATGTAATTATAGTATGGAAATGATGCTGATCACTGAAGCAGGGAGCAGACCTTGAATCGAAAGCCCTGCGCTCCCCACCCCCTTCCTCCCGGGCTCCCTGAAGAGCCTGCGTGCACGCACCTGGGAGCTGGGCGGGGTGGGGGCCTCATGTCCCTGGGGTCAGGTCACTGTGCGGGTGAGAGGGCTGCTGTGAGCTGAAGGGTCAGGGTCAAGAGTAGGGGGCCTGGTCACAGCAGTCAGGGGCTAACGGCCAGGAAGGCAAGGCTCAAAGCCACCCGTTGTGCTCATCGATGCAGCTATCAGGGTCCTAAGTGCTGAAGGGGTGACAAGGACTATTTTAAGATCATGGGTCAGGCCTGCCTGCCTGCCTGCCTTCCTTCCTTCCTTCCTTCCTTCCTTCCTTCCTTCCTTCCTTCCTTCCTTCCTTCCTTCTTTCCCTTTTTCCTTCCTTCCTTCCTTCCTTCCTTCTTTCCCTCCCTCCTTCCTTCCTTCCTTCCTTCCTTCCTTCCTTCCTTCCTTCCTTCCTTCCTTCCTTCCTCCTTACCTCCTTCCTCCTTCCTTCCTTCCTTCCTTCCTTCCTTCCTTCCTTCCTTCCTTCCTCCTTACCTCCTTCCTCCTTCCTTCCTTCCTTCCTTCCTTCCTTCCTTCCTTCCTTCCTTCCTCCTTACCCCTTCCTCCTTCCTTCCTTCCTTCCTTCCTTCCTTCCTTCCTTCCTTCCTCCTTACCCCTTCCTCCTTCCTTCCTTCCTTCCTTCCCTCCTCCCTCCCTCCCTCTCTCCCTTCCTTCCTTCCTTCCTTCCTTCCTTCCTTCCTTCCTTCCTTCCCTCCTCCCTCCCTCCCTCTCTCCCTTCCTTCCTTCCTTCCTTCCTTCCCTCCTCTCTCCCTCCCTTCCTTCCTTCCTTCCTTCCTTCCTTCCTTCCTTCCTTCCTTCCCCCCTCCCTCCCTCCTTCCCTCCCTCCCTTCCTTCCTTCCTTCCTTCCTTCCTTCCTTCCTTCCTTCCCTCCCTCCCTCCCTCCCTCCCTCCCTCCCTCCCTTCCTTCCTTCCTTCCTTCCTTCCTTCCTTCCTTCCTTCCTTCCTTCCTTCCTTTCTCCCTCTCTATCTCCCTCCCTCCCTCCCTCCCTCCCTCCCTCCCTCCCTTCCTTCCTTCCTTCCTTCCTTCCTTCCTTCCTCCCTCCCTCCCTCCCTCCCTTCCTTCCTTCCTTCCTTCCTTCCTTCCTTCCTTCCTTCCTCCTTACCCCTTCCTCCTTCCTTCCTTCCTTCCTTCCTTCCTCCCTCCCTCCCTCCCTCCCTCCCTCCCTCCCTCCCTTCCTTCCTTCCTTCCTTCCTTCCTTCCTTCCTTCCTGCTACCCTTTTTATGCCAGGTACTACACGAGGCCTTGAGGATTCAGAGATGAAGTACCTCAGCTATTTAATGAGCATATGCTATATGAGAACACTGTGCTGGAATCCAGAGAATGAGAACTTGTATTTCTCGCAGCATTCATTCAAATACTTATCAGGGATCCAGAAATTCGTAGGCCTGTGAACTGCTCATCAAACCTGTTGCATTTTCTACCGGAGCACACAGTTCGGCTGTTTCCCAGACGCCCTCCCCGCCTCCCGTGCCCCTTCGCTTTGCAGATACATGAGGCCACGCGACTGATTTAGGAAGAGGTGAGTGACACTCTCGCCAGGCCCGTGAATTCTTTTCCCATGTAGTCTTACATGCTCACCCCCCAGCCTGCCAGCTGGTGTCAACACCCAAGGTGGCTTTAGAGATGTTGGCACGGGCAGGGCCCTCCGTCTCCAGGAGCCCCGAACTAAGCCAATGGAGCAGAACCCCTCCCCAACACCCGCCTCTACTCAGCGGAAGCTGCATTGCATTCTCGGGCCAGCAGGTATCTCTGCACTTTCTTTCACCGCAGATATGTGGGGTTTGTTGGTCACCGTTGTTAGCGAGTCACTGTGCCCAGCGTGAGGGAATAAACACTGTTTGAACTTTCGATTGGTACTTTTTATGACCCAGGCAACACATGGAGTGCCAGAGAAGTGGCACACAATTAATTCATTCCAATAGGAGGCTCTGGGAGTAGAGACGATAGGAATGATAATCAACTAATTATCTACATAAACATTTATTAGATAACTAGTATGCCCCCATCTTGCAATTAAGCTTTGGGGACACAAAGAATCACTCACATGTGGATTAAGTTTCTATCACATGCTGAGTGCTGGGTTAAGCACTTCGGAATGAAAGACGTGGGGAGGGGAACCCTTAATTCTTGGGGACCACTTTCGGTTGGTTGGGGGTCATGGCATACAGGATAAAAATGAACCTCACCCTGATTTTTTGCGGGGTGGGGTTGATTTTTTAAGGTCACATCTGGAAGTGCTCAGGGATTTCTTCTGGTTCAGTGCTCAAAGGGTTACTCAGTGCAGTCCTCTGGGGAGTCATATGAGGGTGATGGGGATCAAATCAGGATGGGCCATGTGTAAGGCAAGCGTCTTAACTTTTGTATTATCTTTCTGGCCCAAAGATAGAGGTTTTGGTTCCACAGGGCTATGTGAGAAAATGTTGTCTGGGGGCTGGAGAGATAGTGCACAGCTAGGATGTTTGCCTTGCATGTGACCAGGCACAGTTCAATCCCCAGTATGCCATAAGGTCCCCAAGCCAGCCAGGAGTGAGCCTTGAGCACAGAGCCCACGAGTAACCCTGAACACCCTAGTGAATCCCTAAATAAACAAAACAGTCTCTGGAATTGTGCATGAGGGAAAACTCCAACCACACCCAAGTGAAGGCACAGGGAATGGATGTCTCTGCTGGAGCAAACTGTGGGGCAGAAGGAACAGGGCTTTGAGGGATGAACATGAGTTTTCTAGGCAGAGAAGTCATGGAAGGGAAGGTTAGGCAGAGGAAGTCATATGTGCAAATGGAGTGTCCCAGGAGCAGCAAGGACTTTGGAGTGGCGGGAGCTCAGGGAAGAATGGGCTGAGCTGGGCTGTAGAACTTCATCCTGGGGCCTGGAGCGATAGCACAGTGGGTAGGGCGTTTGCCTTGCACGCGGCTGACCCGGGTTCAATTCCCAGCATCCCATATGGTCCCCTGAGCACTCCCAGGAGGAACTCCTGAGTGCAGAGCCGGGAGTAACCCCCGTGCATTGCTGGGTGTGACCCTCCCCGCCCCCCCAAAAAAGAGAAAAAAAATAAGAACAAAACAAAAAACAAAAAAACAAAAAAAGAACTTCATGCTGCCCACGCACTCTTGTCTTTGCACTCACGGGCTGCCTGTGATGGGAGTGGGGAGGGCATCAGAGTCTGCAGTTTCCTCCCTTCTGGGATGCAGTGAGAAGAGACGCACCCCTGCCCAAGGAGGCCCCCACCACCGAAGTGGGGACTGCTTTGTTCTTTTTCAAGTAGGCACTGCACACCAGTGTGACCTCATGACATCATCCCACAGCTCTTTGCCCAATTTGATGAAGGAATAAACAGCAGGTTAGGGAAGTACAGAGTCTACTTGTACAACCAGCTGAGCCGAGGGTTGGCATTTCAACCTCCCATGAAGGCGCGTGGTCCCCAGCAGAGCAGAAAACAGGTTCCCAGACCCAGCAAGGCAGAGACATTGAAACTCCCCTGGACTAACTGACTGCATCAATGGCCAACACCAAGGAGCCTCTCCTAGGAAAAGAGAACCGGATCTATCGTAGTCTTGAGTGTGTGGGTGTGTGTGCACGTGTGTGTGAGTGTGAGAGTGTGTGTGAGCGTGTGAGTGTGTGTGAGTGTGTGAGTGTTTGTATGTGTGTGAGTGTGTGTGTACGTGTGTGTGAGTGTGTGTGTATATGTGTGTGTATGTGTGAGTGTATCTGTGTGTGTTGGTGCGCGCGTATGCTCATGGGGGTGCAGGGCAGGGCACATCCTTGGTGGGGAGGGGTGAGGAGTTCTGGCTGAGCTGGGACGGGCTCGAGCTGTGCTGGGAAGGAATAAATCTCTCCGTGAGCCAACATTAATACAAGCTTGGCAGGTTCTGGGCAGGACCCCGGTTGATTATGCCAATGGACGTCAGGGAGGGAAAGATTGAGCTACTGGGGGTGGCATGAATGCACATTGCATAGGGTAATGCTTTGGAAATATACAGCATCTGAACACGCAGGCAGCTGGAGGCAGGGTGGAGGGAGGGGGCAGGGTCAGCATCTGTTTGCAATTAGATGACTAAAACTCCCCACCTCCCCAACGAGGCTCGGGGGTGCGTGGCTAGAGGCCCTACTTTCGCTGAGCGACACAAGACCGAATCTTTGTTCCTCATGTGTTTCACATACTAGAGACTGGGGGACACAGAACCAAACACGAACACCCAGCACGGCCTCATGGAGCTCACGATTTGGGAGACAGGAGGCCTTTGTGCCCATGGGATGAGAGAATTTTGCAGTTACAAGTCTCTGGCAGCTGTCAGTGGGTGTAGAAAGGATGAGGACCACCGGCATAGACAGTGTCTTAGAGGAAGGAACAGGGAGTGGCAAGCATCTCTACATGGCCAAGGAAGAAAGACTGGAGGACTGCTTGGAAGAGGTGACACTGGGAATCTGAGCTGCCAAATGAATCTGAATTGATGTGGAAGAGTGTGTGCCTGAGTCCAGCAGGTGTTGGGGGACAGAGCGGACAGGGACATGGTGTTCCTGAGGTAGGGGGTGCTGGAACTTATGAATAACAGAAAGGAAGTCGGGGTGGCTGGTCTCTCAAGAGAGAGGGTTTGGAAGGATTTGGCATTTAGGCATAAGCCACAACCAGACATGGCCCGAAGGCTGTTGTGAATGGTTGGGCTCTGTCATCAAGCCCAGAGGAGATTCTAGAATAAGGGAATTATGGTTTCCCATCATTCTCCTTTCCCAAGGAGCTCAAATCCTCACAGTAATCTGGTGAGACCAAGACAACCATTCTCCACTATTGGGGTGAAGCCCAGAGAGGTGACACAATGTGCCCGAAGTCACACAGCAGGAAGGTGGCGCATTAAGTCTGTTTATCCCAGAGAGAACCAGCGATTGAGTTTGGAATCCCTGGTCCCATGGTTTTCTTGCTAAAAAGGGAAGTTTGGATTTCGAAGTTTGAAGGAGAACCGCCCTCTTTGGAGGTGACTTGGGGGGGACCATGGAATGTGGGTGGGAATGCTCAGATCTGAGTTGGGGAGCCAGGGGCAGGCCTGTCCCGGAGCAAGAGCCCAGGGTCACCATGACCCATGGAGGCATCTGGATCCACGATGGGTCAAGGCAAAGAGTGGAGGAGGCCAGAGAGCTGCAGGAAGCCAGAGATTTCAGCCAGACAGAGCAAGAAGGTTCCAGAAGGGACTGCTAACGCTGGGCTGTGGAAGCTGAGAAGCTGCTCTCTCGGGTTACCCATCCATAGGGAGTTCAAGAGAGAGGAAGAGAATGACTCTGAGTCAAGCATCAGCATCTTTGCAGGAAAGATGGACCCTCACCAGTCTCCAGCACCTGTGCCAGGACTGTGTTGCAGGCTCTGCTTTAGACAGAGAAATCCTGAAAAAAAAAAAACCATCTTCATCTGTCCAAGAGGAAAAATCCCTCTAGGGACCTTCCCCTGGTCCAGGCATTAGGAATGAGGTTGAGGAGGGAGCAGGGAGATGGAGGGAGATGGAGCCTGCTTCCCTGGAGCTGAGAGCCAGGTCTGGGGTCCTGCCCACACATCTCTGTTGTGCTGTGTGCCAAGGAAGCCAACCGAAACCTTTGTTCATTCCTTCTTGCAGCCTTGCCTGCACTCCGGGCAGCCAGCACACGGAGCAGACACAGCTGTTGCTGCCTTCCTGGCCGGCGTTCCCCGTTCCCCACTGTCAGTGTTGGCACTCAAGCCCAGCTTTCACCTTACTCATGCTAGGGCAGGGAGGTGGTGAGGATTCAGTTCCAACAGGAGCTCCCCCAGCTTTCTATGGGGCAAGATTCATGTTCTAGAGTGTCCATGGGACCAGGCAGACTCCATCTCAGCAGAAACCACCTCCTTGTTTGGTCCTTTCTCTGCCACTGTCCAGTCTCCGGGTCTCCCTGAGCTCCCTCTTTCAACAGAGATCTCCTCGTGTTCATCTCATGTGTAAGAGTTCCAGTCAGGACAGGGGGCTGGGTCCAGAGGGAAAGCAAACTGGCACTTGAGAGACTGGAGAGATAGCACAGTGCGTACGACATTTGCATCACAGGCTGTTGACTTGGCTTGGATCTTGAACACCCCATAGAGGCCCCCTGGGCAACCCTGAGAGGTTGCTCAGGCTTGCAATCCCTGAGTGCAGAGTCAGGTGCTGAGCAGCCCTGGGTGTGGCCCTCCAGACAAAAGAAAACAAAAAAACCTGGCACTCAGGATAAAAAATTCAAAGAGGCACGTGCTCTCTGGAGCCGATCTTGCACTTGTATAAGCCTGACAGTGAGTGTTTCCTTTAAATTTTGTATGCTGGGCGCTTGGCTTGCATCCTCCTCCTCCTCCTGAGCCAAGTCCCAGCTTGAAGGTCCCTTTCCAGGAAGCACATCTTAAGACCGTAAGTACCTGTATTGTTCCTAATCCACAGTTGGAGGTGTGACGTTGGAGAGATGAAGACTTTTATCCACAAGTCCACTGCTTGTAGCTCCAGAACTATTGGAAACCAAGGTTTCTGTCTGCTTTCTCTATGAGTTTATTTGGTTATCTTAGGAACAGAGGCTCCAAAGGGGAATCAAATTGAGAAGAGAACTCTCAGATCCTGGGAGAGAGTTCTGGCATCATTTTTGGCAACTCCTGCATCAGCATCTGATTTTCAGGACGAGTTCACTGACACGCAGTCACTCACATGTCCAGTACCAAGCCACTTCAAGGACTTCACTGGCTCTTCCAAACCTCCCGGGTGGGCGGTAGATAGAATCAGATCTTGAATGTTGAAAGCCTCTTTGGATGCTCTGAGGGCCTGGAGGGATAATTGGGATTGAGGAGGGGATGGAGGGTTGAGTGGTTCCACCCAGAAAGACTGGCATCATCCAAGAAGGGCAAGTCTGGCTCGAATCCAGCCTCAAGAGGGATGAGGGTCACCCTACTTGTCTTGGGTAGTGCAGGTATGTATTGGGGGTAGGATCTGTTCTTGGCACCTACCCCTGACCTCATAGCTGCCTCTCTGTTGAGGGCTGACATCGAAGTTTCCAGTAAAACCACAGTTCCTTTACCTTCCCTGTGCCTGTTATAGTGACTGCCTGCTACATGGCTTCCTTTTCTAATTTAGCCTCTGAGCTGGAGCACCAGATGTGGCTGCCATCTTGAAATTGGTAGAATTGACAGGCAAGAGGCAATTGAGATGTGGAAAGGAGGAGTGATGGGTTGGATGTAGGACGCCCGAGGAGTGATGGATCAGGTGTGGAGTGCCTGAGGAGTGAAGGGTTGGTGGGGGAATCCTGGCATGAATGAACTTGGATTAGTCATATTCCAACCTGGACTACAAGGCCTTCCTATGATGAGAAGAAGGAAGTGGGGGCATCTTTCCAACTTTATCCTCTTTCCTTTCTTTCAGATGACCCCAACCCCATATTGTACTCAACCTGATGTGCCAGGAATGTGCTCTGAGGGCATGCACAAGCCCCAGGAAAGAGTAGATTCAAACCAGGAGCTTCTGAGAATGCAGAATGATGCAAACACTCATCATGCACCTCAATGCTCCTGACATTCTGCAGGTTTTGCCCTGCCACTGTAGGGGACACTCGTTGAATTTCTCTGTGTCAAACTTCATTTTACTCTTCTCCTGTTGTCTAATGCCTCACTATCCCAGGCTTCTGTACTCTGGAACTATTTCCCTGGAAGCTTCTTGTCTTTGTCTAAATGGCTCTTTTATTATGCCATCCAGGACTTCATGCCAAACATGCATGAGGCGTGCTCCCAAATACTCTCTTATTTCATCCTGGTTCTGAGCCATGTTCTGAAACTTACCTCATCTTCATCATCTTCTTCCTCCAGATTTCTGCTCTGTCATGGAGGGTGTTGTCTCCTGAAGAATGATTCCCCATACATTTTTAACAGAGGATGCAGAACTCTGTGTGATGATCTATGCAGTGTTTGGCTGGCCCAAAGACCTTATCCTTCCTCTGTAATCCTCACTTAACGGTATCCATCAGTTCTTGGGAATTGTGACTTTCAGCAGAGGGCTATATATGAAACCAGCTCTGCTACAAGCTAAAAATAAAGAACACCAAAGGTGACCTTTCTTCATATTTACCATGGATCATAGAATTATCACCAGGTTTCTAGACAAAGAACCAAATTATAATCACTTATACTAAGAGATCATTTGTAGACATCAATCCATCCATCCATTATCCACCCGTTCATTCATCCACCCATCTATTTATTCTACCACCTATCATTCATTCACCAGCTCATTTGTTCATTCATTCACTCACCCACTCATTCATTTATTTACCCAGTCCCCCGTTCATTTATCCACTCACCCATTCACCCATCCAGTCATTCAGTCATCCACTCATCTACTCAGTTACCCACTCACCCATTCATTCATCCATCCACCCGTCCATTTTCAACCTATTTATTCCAGTGGGAGTCTTCCCCAGGAGCTCAGGAAACAAGGTGGGGTCTTCCTTAATGAGTTTCCCTTCCCTCACAGATCACCCTCCTCCTTCAGTCATACCAGACGTGACCATGAGCCTCCCCCTCTCCCCCCACATCACTGCATGTAAGAGAAAAGTGGGTGCCGTACCCAAACAGGAAACGCTGCAGAATGCACTCAGTGACGCCGCTAGGGCCCGCTGCTCTTTTGTTTCTTTCCGGATCAATGCTAGAAAACAACACCTGCTTACTTTCCTCCTACTCGGGTCTCCCCAGCATCTGCAAAACAAACCTATCTTACATCACAAAATATCATTACGCTATCTAGTTGTGCGATATATGTAATTTAAGAGCTAATAAATACATGAGAGCATATATTATCTAGGACTAATAATGTGTGTCGCGCGTAACCCAGCTCGTCTCCGGGAACCTTGCTCACCTCTCTGCATGGCCTGGGCTGGCTCCCTAATCCCACGTTGGAAGCCAGGAGCCCTCATCAAAGTTCTAAGCAAAGATCAGTGCTAATAAGGCCTCCTCCTGCTTTCAGAAGCTGTGGGCGCATTGGCAAGCTGAAAGAACGGCAGATTCCAGAAGGGAAAGGCTGGTTCTGATGGCCTTCCTGGCTTTTATTTTCCTATTACCCACATGGAGACTGGAAGGCGTGCTGGGTGATGTTTGGGGAGCCGGGGCCGCTCTCTCTGCCTCAGCGTTCCCCATCTGTTCAAATGGGCCCACTCGATGGGCTCGGAGCCAATGATTCTCCGAGACAACATATTCCCCACCGCCTGCTGTGTCCCGCTCAGGTCTCACGAGGCAGGAGGGTTCTGAGAAGCCTTCCTCAGTGAATGCATCACTTGTTCATTAAAGACACTTTCCGGATGTCTCTGCCGCTCTGGCTTTGATAAGCCTTCGACCCCCTGTCTCCACTGGGTGCTGACAAATTGCAGCCTGAAGCTCGTGGTCTCAGAGGCCAGGTTCGGATGGGTAGGGGTGCAGGCCTGAGGGGGGTGGGGGTGGGGAAGAGGGAGCACTGAGTGTGAGTGGTAGGGGGTTGGCTGGATGCCACGAGAGGAGGGTGTCGAAAACGGGGTTCAGGCACCTTGAGATGACTCCGGCAGTGAGATGGCCAGCGATGCCCTGATTTTGCCCCCCAAAACAAGGGCTCCGTCCCAAGCTCTGCTGATGTCAAGACTCATCATTAGCCTGATAATTACATTGAAAGCCTTCTGCGATCTGATCCTCTGCAGGGTCATTAATGCGAGGCAACCACACCAGTAAATGTCTCATTAGTCTTATTTTAGACTTATGTATTTTTCAAGACTACAGAATTTTAATAGTCTTCCCTTCCCCAGCTCCCCCCCCCCCTTCTGCGACATTAATATCTATTCCCCACACCACACTCTTCCAACTCTTAGCCTTCCATCTCCCCTGCGCCAAGCCTCCCAGGCAGAGGGTCCCACGGGGAAGGGGGGCTGGAGTTACGGGGGCAGATAACAGCTCGGTCACTGCCTTCTTCCTCGCCAGGCTCACTCCATGGCGGCTTGCCGTCTCTTTTCTATGACAACCTTTCCTGGATTATCTATGTCTTCCTAGGGAAGCTTCACTCTTTTTTTTTTTGACTGAACATGCTTTAAACCTTTCTCCTCATTATGAAAGAAATACAGGCTCATCACAAAAACAGGAAGGAAAAAATTAGCATTAATCTCAGCCCCCAGGCCAAACGATCTCCCTTTTCCAAGCTGAAATCTCCCTGAAATGGGCCGAATTTCTCCCTTCTCAGGGACGCTGAATGCTATAGTTTTCCTCTGCCCTGGGTATTTTCCTCTTTTCTAGCCCCCTGAAAGATTTCTTTTTTTTTTTTCTCTCCAGGGTATAACCCAAACACCACTTTCTCTTGGAAACCCTCCCTGCCCTCGTCCCCATTCAGATTTATGGAGGTACCTTCCACTGGTGTCTTTTCCATGATCTACCTCACACGCAGCCCGTTCACTATGAGCTAGCTAGACGTGACACAGATTATTTCACTGCAAAGTCTCTGACTTGTCAGGTTGCTCCAAGTGGGTAAAAACCACATGGATGTGATTCATTAAGCCTTCAATCAAGCATCCACTACAGCAGCACTCAATGCAAAGGAGCTTCAGCAAATACTTGTTGATTTCATTTTGTTCTGTTTGGGGCCATACCTGGTCGTGCTCAGGGCTTACTCCTGGATCTGTGCTCAGATATCATGCCTAGAGGGGCTCAGGGCTTAGGGGACCATTGGGGCGCTTGAGGTTGAATCCAGGTCATCTGTGTGCCAGGCAAGGGGCATCCTGTCCCCTCTAAATACTTGTTGAGTGAGTGAATGAGTGGGTGAGTGAGTGGGTGATGGATGGGTGGGTGGGTGGGTGGATGGTGAATGGATAGGTAAGTGTATGGGTGGGTGAAAAGATGGAGAGACGGATGGTGGATATATGATAAGTGGGTTGTTGGATAGATGGGTGGGTGGAGGGATGGACAGCTGATCTGATGGATAGACAGATGGATGAATGGGTGAAAGGATGGATGAATAGGTAAGTGGGTAGAGTGAATTCTGATGAACTCTGTTTTCCTGTCTTCCCCAGCCTTGGCTCCAGGAGGAATCTACAGGTGCTGGGACTTGGTCTGTCTCCCCGACTCTCCTATTAGGAGATCCTGGGTGTGATGGACCCCTAAACCTGGGGATACTCAAGGACACACTGAAGCATCTTTTGGCAACGGGAACTCATAATTTCTCCTAAGCACGACTGCTGGCTGGCTGCATGGCCACTTCCTTTCCCTTCTCCTGGATCCACCCTCCTCTGCACTCATCCTTCCTGTGAACGGGGAAATAGAACCAGAGCTTTGCAGTGAAGGAGGCCTGAGGCTGAGGCTGACACTCTCTCCTGCCAAGGATCATCTGCGAATGAACCCAACACCCTTAACTGCTGGCTGAGAGACTCAAATGACCCAACAAGCAGGAGTAAATGAGCAGAGGTGTGTGTGCGTGTGTGCGTGTGTGTGTGTGTGAGAGAGAGAGAGAGAGAGAGAGAGAGAGAGAGAGAGAGATGAAGAGGGAGGGAGATAGAGAAGAGGGAGAGAGCGGGGGTCAGGAGAGATGGGGCAGCACCCCAGCACCAGAGGTGACTGTCTCTGGGATGTCTGTGTCAATGGCTTCTCCAGGGTATCCTTCCCGAGAACCCCCATTCCTGTCTCATGTGCTGGGGGCGGGGCCACACACCAGGATCTTGTGGTTCTGTCTCCTACTGAATTAACTTAAAGGAAGTGGAGGGCAGAACAGCAGGTCAAGGCCAACTCCAGGGCCTTGGGCTGGACCTTAAGCAGACTCTCTTTGTTATAAGTAGCAGCTCAGAAATCTCGCTGTGCGTTTGGGAGTGACTGACTTCAGGCCCCCGAGCCCTCCCAGCTTCTGCACCAGGAAGGGAGGGTAGGACGTTGGGGGTGAGGTGAAGAGCTGTGAGTTGGCACCTGCTGGGCATGGCCAGGAGTTAGCGTTCCCCAGTCGCTGATGAGAGGTGAAGAAAGTACCCAAGGAGCCTGAAATGGGCAGAATCAGAGGCATTGTGCCACGCAAGCCTCTGTGGGGCCCCTGTCCTTGGTGCCCCTGTCCAGAGTCGGGCAGGTCTTCATGGCTAACAATCATGGAATTCAGCAGACAATCAATTCCCTGGCCCTTCTTGCCCAGGATCATTGCTTCCTGGAGAGCGAGGCTGGGGGCTCTTCTCCCCGGGCCAGGGACCCCCTGTCTGAATTCTGGGCATGCATGTACCATGGGGCTGAAGCCACGTGGAGCTTTTAGGTTGCTGACTCTCTGGAGATCAGCACGGTGCCTGGCACACATACCAGCTGGGGCTTGGAATGTCCCCTATCCAATGAACAAATGAATCTGGGAATTTTTTGTTTTGGCCATGCCTGGCAGTGCTCAGGGCTTACTCCTAGATCTGCATTCAGGGATCACTCCTGGCAGTGCTCAGGGGTCCACATGAAATGCTGGTCGACCACGTGGAAGGCGAGCCCTCTTCCCACTGTACTACTACTCCAGGCTCAAAACAGATATCAAAATAGATTTGTTTTGAGCCTGAGAACATGCATTTTTGGGGAAAGATGGAGAATACGGGGTGGGTCAGACGCCAGCCCTGCCTGAGGCCAACCTTGCTTCTGTTCCCAGCACTGCATAGGGACCCCCGAGCAAAGTCAGATCTCTGAGCACAGAACCAGCAGTAAGCCCTGAGCACAGCTCCCAACCCAAACCAAAGCCAAAAGCAAACAAGCCACAAAATAGAAGGGGCTTCTCTTCCGGGGAGGCCAGCTGCCCACTATCGCCTCCCCCTCTGGGTCCTTCCCCGGAGTCGGGGAGATTTAATTAATAGGAGTCAATCGGAGCCCACTTTATGGTGCTGGCCCAGGGGCCACCGGTAATTGAGAAATGATGGGAGGCACCTGCGCCTTGACCTTGGCTAATGATGGATCGACCCACGAGGAGCTGAGGACCCGGCGCTGGAGCAGCCCAGACCCCAGACAGGAGAGAGGGGAAAGCGGTCTGCAGGCCCGGCTCAGAGTGTCGGGAGGCTCCTGGCGAATTCTGATGGTGACATTCCCTGGGGATGGGAGGAGGGCACCTTCGGAGGCTCTAGTGAGCCCTTGACAGCGAGCCTCAAGTTGGAGGCTGGGGTGTCTGTTCTTCTGCATGCACACAGGGTGGGCACTTTGTCCCCGAGTCTCAGACAGAGGAATGAGGAAAGCAAGGACATGAGGGCCCTGAGGAGGGTCCCTCCAGCCGCGGGTGCACAGAGATGCCCATGGTGGGGAGTGCAGGGGTGCGCCCAGTCTGGCACAGACACCCTACTTCTCTGGCTTTAGCTTCTGGTGTGTTTGGGGTTCTTGGGGGAGCTCCAGCCTGGCTCTGCTTCCTGGCTCTACATACTTAGTTTACCCACTAAGGCACAGTCCCTCGGACCCCTAAGTAGAGGGTGGGACCTATTTAGGGGCAATGCTGCCAGAAGCAGGCAGGGAAGGAGCGCGGGGGGTCATGGGGCCCCTGCATCTGTGCTGAGCTGGGACTGGGAACAGAGAGGAAGTGGGGACCCTCTACCCTTCAGGGACACAGCTGCTAAGGGCATAAAGGACAGAACCCAGAGGGTCAGATACTGAGGCCGGGGTGGCCTTTGGCAGGGAGGAGGGGGAGGCCCTTGGGGTCCAAGTAGCCTTGGAATAGGCTCTGCAGCGGAACGTGGCACTCAGGCGGGAGCGGGCACCCCCACGTGCCACCCTGGACATGGAAGCTATGGTGCGGGGCCATCTCTGATGTGGTTCCGGCTCACTGCTGGGGGAGGGGAGCCCAGGGCCGGGTGGGTCTGCCTCCAACTCCAACCAGGCCTGTCTGGACACTGCCCTGCCCTGCTCTTGGCCCTGGCTACCTGCAGGAACTCACAGGCTCTAGAGAGCGCCCCCTCTCTCCAAGCCCCTGCCCAGTCAGGTTAAAGGATACCCGTAAATTTGACCACAGGATGGCCGCTATGAAGGTCCAGCTTGGTGGCCTTACATGCAGCCATGACCATGCCCCTGGCTGCCCTCCCTTCTCCTCAATGGTCATCTTCCCCCACTGAAACTTGCCCCTCACTGACACGAGCTTTACGTCCCCTTGGGTTGCCGCCCCAAGAGCCGGCACTGCATCTCCTGTCTCTGAGCTGGGCCCTACGTGGCTCTCACCTCCATGGGGTCCCAAGGCACTTTTATGACTTTTGTGACCAACAGAAGCCACTTCTCATGGTGCCCTCAGCTGCATCCTTGTTGTGTCTTGGAAGTCAATGTCCTTCCTTTTTCCCTCCTTTTTATTTTTCTGGTTTGGGAATCACACCCAGCTGTGCTCAGTTAGGGTTAACTCCCAACTCTGCACTCAGGGGTCACTCCTGGCAGTTCCCTGGGGGACCATATATGGAGCTGGGATTGAACTGAGCCAGTCATAAGCAAGGAAATTGCCTTACCCCTGTCCCTATTTTATTTATTTAACTTTTTATTTTTATTTGGGGGCCACATCCAGTGATGCTAAGGGGTTACTCCTGGTTCTGCACTCAGGAATTACTCCTGGTGGTGCTTGGGGGCGGGAGAATCATGTGGGATGCCAGGGATTGAACTTGGGTCAGCTGCATGCAAAGCAAGCTGTACTGTCTCTCCAGTTCCACCCCTGTATCCGTTTTAATGAACCAGGGCTGAGAGAATCTCTGCTGGCTGGTCCCAATGGGTGTTCAGAGTCACTGACCATTCCACACTTGGGAGGAGAGGGATTTGATCCCGTCTTTGCTTGGGTGACCAGCAGGTTCTAGAGGGCTTGCTCCATCTCCAGTCCTGGGTTCCAGAACTGTGTGTAGGCCCCCCTCCACCCCAGCTGCCCAGAATGGAAGTGCACTGAGGGCCAGGTCATGCCTTGCTCATCTCTGCCTCTCTCCCAGGGGTCCGAACTTGATAGGTGCAGCAGAGATCGACCACTTACTTGACTGCTTCCACCCCTTCTGGTCCCATAGCTGACTGCACTGCCAGCAGCCTCTGGGTTACAAAGTGGGAGTGACACTGCATCTGGCTCTAGAACCCGCTACTCTCCGGCTTCCACTGTGGACCCCCACCACAACCCCAAGAGTTATTGTCAAGGAAGACAGCCTTGCTTTATGAAGAGCCCTGACTAGCATCCACAAGTCTGGTTCATGTCAACTGGAATCCAGGGGAGCAAGAACTCAGCTTCCTGTGGGCAAGGTTGCCAAGATAGTGGGGGTACCTCTGATACAGCTACTGGTATAACACCCCAGCTCCCCAAGTTCCATAAGACGAGGATTCCACCTCTGGGGATTCTCAGTACCTGCATGACCCCACCCTTAGCTCCAACTTACTAATTTACTTCTGTGCGTGTATTAACCAGTGCCCTATCCCCTCCTCCCTCACCCCATGGGTGCTTGCTCAGTGCCTTCTCAGGGGAGACCCTTGTCACACACTCAGTCTATAGAGGCTGCTGATATTTTAGAGGAAGGAAACTTGGCCTCCAGATCCAGGATCCTGGGTGGATGAATCAGGTAGAGTTCAGAGCTGGTGGTTGGGACACAAATCTTCATCTGTTTCATCGGGCTATCATAACCAGCCTCTCCACACTGGCTGGCTTACATGACCCACTGTAGCACTGTCCTCCCATTGTTCATCGATTTGCTCGAGTGGGCACCAGTAACGTCTCTGTTGTGAGACTTGTTGTTACTGCTTTTGGCATATCAAATATACCACAGGGAGCGAGCTTGCCAGGCTCTGCCATGTGGGGAGGGGGGATACTCTTGGTAGCTTTCCAGGCCCTCCAAGGGGAATCAAACCCGGGTTGGCTGTGTACAAGGCAAATTCCCTACATGCTGTGCTATCGCTCCAGCCCCCATTGCATTGGTTGGCTCAATGGTAGAACATGACCCACAAATGTGGAAATTCCAGGTCTAATATCACATAGGACTTCGCAGGCTTTCTTTCTCCAGAGCTCGGCAGAGGGGAGTCTGCTCCATGCATGCTTCCCCCCGGCTCCTGAAGCTTGGCGGGCACTCCACAGCACTCCTTGGCTAGTGGAAGCATCAGCCCCTCTTGCTTCCTGTCCCACCCACTGGGGTTGGCTCACCTGCTGTGTGATCTTTGTGAGAAAGGCAGGAAGGAGACTTGCATTCTTGTCTCACTCACTTGCCCCTAAGGTGCTTCCCTCCCTGCTGCCAGTCTGGGTCCTGCTTTAGATTCCCAGAGTCTACTCAGTGCTCAGCGGGAATGGCTCCTGGTCATGCGTCAACCTACAGAATCACATAAAGAGCTGAATTCCAGTTGGTTTGATTCCCAGCTTCGCGCTGTCACACGGTACGAACATCAAGCCTGCAGAGTGCAGATCATTAAAACTCCTACTTTGACTGGGTCTCGGGGAGGGTGAGAGAAGGGACATATGTTAATGAGGAGAAAGTGTTCTGGAGGGAGGGGTCGAGGTGTCTGCAAGATGTGCTTGTTGTGAGTCATGATGAAACTTCCGGTTCTCAGATCATGCCCGGGGCAGTGGTGGGAGAGCAGAGCCAGTGCAGGACTAACCCTGTCCCCTGGCTCACCATGTGTATCTGTAAATAAAGTTTTATTGGTACACGGCCCCCTTATTTGCTCACTGGCTAGACTTGATCCTGAAACATAAAAGCAGAGATGAGTCATGGCAACAGAGACCAGAGCCTAGACGATTCATTATTTGGTTCTTTACAGAAAGAGTCTGTGGGTCCCTGGTACAGTCTTGGTACTTAGGAAATCTGAGTCTAAAACCCAACTTTTACCTTTCTTGGTTGCCTGTTGTCCATCCGGTGGATTCTGTGAAGTTCCTCGTTTGTCAAATCAAAAGTGGCAAACTTATACCACCTGAAGATGGGGACAGTGTGACGAGACATTCGTGCTCAGTGCTTCCCTCGCCAGACTGTGGGTGAGGTCCAGAAGCTTTCATGTTGGTGGGTCATTGTCCCTGGAATCCCACAGGTGCTTGGTGAATTCTCCTGCTGAAGGCAGGAATTCACCCTTGGGGCCTCTGTTGAAGCGGGGATCGGGGTGTGTGTGTGTGGGGGGGTCAGCTCCTAGTCCATGGAGCATCGCAGGCCCCCCAGGGGTACTCAGTGGCCATGATCCCAGAGCCCACTCCAGGTTCCGGGGGCCCGGGGTGCAGCCCCCATCACACAGTCCATAAGTGATGGAAGGAAGTCGGTCAGAGGAAAAAGACAGATTGAGTGCCTCTCTGGCCTTGGCATTCCCCTCCCGATCTCTGGATTTCCATATATTTGAAAACCTAATATAAACAACAGAGGAGAAATTTGCATTTCGGGCAGCAAGGAATGAAAAATGGAGGCGGTCTAATGTATTGCCGTGCGCGGAAGAGGGATGACCGCGGCGAGGCTGGCCGCTGCCGACAGGCCCGATGGGCTGGTGGCAAACTCATTTCCTGGCAGAATATAGGGTTCATCTGCCGGAACATTTAACAGGCATCAAAGAGCGATCACTGGCCCCTCTTCCGCCGCCCGAGACTCCCTCTCCTGCCTCTCCTTCTGCCATTTTATTAAACCCCTTTATGCGGTTTTAATACAATATGTATGATTCGCATGGAGACAAATAAATTCTTATGTACTTTTCAAGATTCGAAGTGTTCTAATGGTTATGTATGCTTTATTTATATTTTCCGAGAGACATTAAAAGGGCAATGTGTAAAAATATGCAACCCAAACCGATGGTGATTTATGGGGACTCCCCAGGCAGCCATGAAATGGGAACTCAGGAAGTTCATTTCCAGGAGGGAGGAAGTGGGAGTGGGTGGGCTGTGGCCTGTGCTTGGGGCAAGGGGTGTGTTCTTCCTGGGGCAGGCAGGAAGCTGTGACTGGTGTGTCACTGGGTGACTCTTGCTTCCGGGGGTCTACGAAGGAGGCCCTATCGAGTCTGTGGGTACATCAGGGATGTTGCTGTGCAGATGGAGAGGGTTTCTCAGAGAGGTTGGGCCAGTCTTCTAAAGTCACACAGCCAGCAAGGGGCAGCATTGGGAGTGGAAGCTCTTGGATGATTCCTGCGTGGCCGACCACAGAACTGCTTAGGCATCTGTTCCGGGATCCCGCATTCGCAGTCACAGGGCACATCCACCTGTTCAGTCTCTATAGAAAACAGTCTACTCCAAACATTAAATGGAAATCCCATAGGGTCCAGTGATTCCACTCTTTGACATCACTCCAAAGAGCACAAAACTGTTTGATAAGTTACACGCACCCCTATGTTCACTGGAGGGCCATTTGCAATAGTCACTCTCCAGAGTTCAATGGTGGATAAAGACGACACAGTCTACATACACAGTAGAATAAGATTTGGCCACTAGGAAAGTGAAGCGTTGCCTTTCTCTATGACACGCATAAAACAAGAGGGGTCATGTTAGGAGAGACAAGCCAGGAAGGGAAAGACAAGTACCAGGACGATCGCTCTCATACATGGAATGCGAAGAAACAGAGCAAGGAGTGGGCAGTGTTTAATGATAAACCCTCGACTTCGACTAAAGGATTGAGATTCCCCAAAGGGGGAGTTGGACTAAGGTGACAAGAGGGCAGTGGTGGAGGGTCTCGGAATATTGATGGTGGCAGAACTGCAATGACTTTGTACATCAAAACCACACGCTAATATGGTTGGAACCATTTACCTTGACTACAGTTAAAAAGAAACACAGGAAGTCAAAGGTAGTCAAGGGACTCTGACCAGATTCCATAAGCTCTCCAGAGGTCTCCGGGTTGCAGGAAGACAAAGTCAGGGCTGGAGCGGAGGGTCCTCCCTCTCCACCCCTCGCTAGCTGAACCAGAAGAACCAGCACTTGCTCAGGATCTGGATGCTGGAACCCACAGGATGGGCTCTGGGGCTCCCATTCCCGAGTGATCAGGGCTCGGGAGGGGATGGTGCCCCCTCTGTGGTCCAGTTGAGCAGGGGTCAGAGCTACGTGCGGTGATAGAGGGGTGCTAGCATTTTAGAGAGATGCAGGGTGGATGGATGTTGGGCCATTGTCATTCTCAAGCAAGTTCGTTCCCTGCTGGATGTCCGGATGCCAGCCCTCTCTGCTGAAGTACTTGAAGCTCATACCTTTGAAGCCAGTGATTCTGGGGTAAGGAAACAGCCTAGTGAGATGAGGTTGCCAGGATAGCACTGCTGGATTTCTCAAGCCAACCTCACTATCTGTGAGCTCTTGGACCAGGGGACAACCGCACTTCTCTGAGGGTCTCATTTCTTCCTCTGTGTGAGGTGGGTGGAAACTGCCCATGTCATATTGGGGTGGGAGCAGGGAAGGAGTAGTCCTAGGAGTGGCAGGTGTTCATCTTTGGAAAAGCTGAGCTTCATTTCTGTGTGCATGTTCGTGTGTGTGTGTGTGTGTGTGTGTGTGTGTGTGCGCGCGCACGCGTGAACATGCATGTATGTGTGTATTTGTCCCACTGGACTCATCCCAGGGCAATGAGATGAACCATCTCACTAGCCCCTCCTGGGGTCTCAGTTTTTCTGAAGGAAACTTAAAGAGGCTTTGGAATTTTCTAGACCGGGTCTTCTGTGTCTCAGATTTTAAGGGGCCATGGCTAAATCTGGAAACATGATCCCTCCTAGATGCTTGGGGAATGATATTTACCAAGGAGCCCATCTACTTTTTTTGGTCTCTAAGTAATCTATCACCAGCCGTAAAAGCATTTGTTTCCTCTGGCTCAGCAACTTTTACTTCTGGGGCTTTTTCCCTAGGGGAGGAATCCTGGGTCTGTGCCAAGCGGTGATGACAAGTCTGTGTGTTGTAGTACTGAAAATAAAGGGAACACTGGAAGAAACCCAAATGAAAACAATAGGGGGTGAGTTAATACATAGGGATGGAGCAGAGTATCAGTAGCTAATTGAGCACTTACTGTAGGCACAGCTTAGGAGGAGCACTTGGCACTTCGCATTGCACTGAGGTGTCCCATTATCCTCTGAGGGTCCAATTAGTTCCTCCAGTTTGGCCACAGGGGAACCAGCGTTAGAGAGAAGCAGAACATCCAAACTGGCACACCTGGCGGATAACAGAGCAGGAATCACCTGGACGTCTGACTTGCAAATCTGGTGCCTCTTCCCTCCCCCACCCCCACCCCCACCCCCACCACACACTCAACGAAAAAAGAGTCCAGGTTGGTATGTTGGCATCAGGGAGATGGTACCAAGGAACTGGGGTGTCTTCAACTGTGTGTATGACCAGCTCTATGTGACAAAACCACACCATGAGACGGGGCGGGGGGACACAGGCTGTGGGACATTGCTCTTAAGCCTCCATCCGTGGCCTGATGGGCACTTCCATCACTGTGTGATTATGAGTTTGCCCTGGGCCCTCTCACCTGGCCTTGTTTCTTGTGGAAGAAACTCACCTTTTGTTTACTCTCCTGCTAATTTCTACCATGTAAGACTCTGGGGACTTTTGTCGTCCCTCTTAGTTTCTTCATTCTACAGCCATGGATATACTCAATTCAACCACCAAGTCATCCTTGGATTCTTCTGCCCATTTGTCCACCCATCCACCCATCTGTCTAAATCCACTCAAGGATGTATCCACACATGCGTCTACCTTTTCTCTTACTCACCCATCCATTTCTCTAACCCATAAACCTACCCACATGTCCACCTGCTCATCTGTCCACCCACCACTCTATACATACATCCTTTCACATACGCATCTACTCACCCACTCATCATTCCTCTTTCTTTCTCCCTTACTCCTCCATCCATCCATCCATCCATCCATCCATCCACCCATCCACCAATACACCTATCCATGCATACATGCACCCATTCATCTCTTCATCTTTCATTGATTTATTTCACGAGTAGATTGATTCATTCATTTATTCGTCAAGTCATCAAATATTTATTGGCTATCTCTTATGTACCATCTCTTCTATACACCAGGGTAACAGCAATGAAAAAAATCAGCTATAGTCCTTATTTTGAAGGAGATCGCAAATGAGTAGAATAATTGAATGTGCAAACAAATCATTGTGATCCCTTTCTGGTCAATTAAGATTTATGTTTTCTTGCTTTATTTTCACTTCACAGCATTTGCCAGTACACAGTTATGTTTACTAATGTTTATTATGTCTTCTCACATGTTAGCTAATTTTGTTTTCTTTGCATCTTTCATTCTAAAAGAGTATCTTCTTAATACACAATTCCTCAACGAGTTACTGAAAAAATGGAGGTAGATTGAAGCGAATGCAATCTTGACCTCACGAATTTATCAGGTTATGAGGAGTCAGGCAATGATTAGGTGGTAGAATTAATGATATCGGCATGGAAGAGACATACAATAGGGGATTTGGTGTGGGCTGGAAGCCAAATGCTTCCTGGAGGAAGAGATGCTTAGAGAGTTCTTGAAGGAGGGGCCAGCGATTCAAGGGGTTGGGGTGTTAAGCCGGAGCTCAGAGAACAACAGATGAGAGTTTTCCATTGTCAAGGGTCTTTAGAACTATCTTAACTCAGGGCTGGAGAGAAAGCTCAGTCGACTGCTTTGCATGCAAGAAGCCCCCTACTTGATTTTCACGATAGCAAAGCCCCCTGTTTCCCCCTGCTCCCAGGAGAGCTAGGAGTGAGGCTCGAGCGCAGAGCTGGGAGTAGCCCCCACACACCACCAGACAAGGCTCAAAAGCAAAACAAAACAAAAATAAAATTCTCTCCATGCGCAAAACACTTGCCAGTTGATCAAACGCGCTTTCCCCCTCCGCTCTCGTCTTTGATATTCTCGTCACATTGACGCAGCAAGGAAACTGTTTTATCACTTCATATTTCCAGAGGCAGCCACCGAGGCCCAAAGAAACTCACGTGTCCAGGAAGTGGCAGGGGAAGAGCTCCTGTCTGCACAGCAGGGATGGCTGGTCTCTGACCCAACCCTGCAGCTTCACGATCCCTGGAACTCCAGATAATTCAGACAGTAGCAACAGCACTTGGGGAAACGTTGAAACCGCCATCCGGTGCTCTGTGGATTTGCATGTGACCTCTGCTTGTGGCGAGATGGCAGTGGCAGTATAAGCACTGGACAATGGGGTTCAGATCCCAGCTCCCCAAACTCCCCTCTGCCCTGTACATACCCTTTTTTGGGGAATGTGGGATGGAAACTGAGCACTCACGAGGAAGCCCCTTGGAAGCATCCATCTTCCTTTCCTCCTGGACTTCCTCCACATCTGTGATGTGGGCTGGGTTGCTGCAGAGACAAAGACATTACTGTTGCTCTTCCGATGGGGGGCGCTCTAGAGCACTGCTCTCCCTGG
This sequence comes from Sorex fumeus, assembly GCF_029834395.1. Classification (NCBI taxonomy): domain Eukaryota; kingdom Metazoa; phylum Chordata; class Mammalia; order Eulipotyphla; family Soricidae; genus Sorex; species Sorex fumeus. The sequence continues at coordinate 14,364,208 of NW_026606089.1, read as the reverse complement.
CCGAGCAGATGGCTCCATGTCTGTTCTGCATGGGGACTTGTGATGGTTGTACAACTTTGGGCAGTCAACATGGGGCCATTCTGGAGCTCAATTTCCTCCTGTTCTCAATTATTGCAGCAAGTCAGATACTCAAGACACCTGGGCCTCTTCCCGAGGACATGGGCACAGGACCCAATGCCCAAGTGCCCACAGATCCCCAGAACTCCAGAAGAGTGCTGAGTGAGACTCACAGTCAGACACTAGTGGGTCTTTCCTTGGACCCTCAACCGTGGAGGGGCACACTGTGTCCAAAGATCACCCCCAAAGAAGAGCGGAGGAATTCTGTCTGCAAAGGGAGGATAAGATGGGTTGAGAGGCAACATAGCTAGATAATTTCAAATCTCATTTCCAAGAAAAGCGTCAGAAAAATCTTTCACTTCCTGCTGGAATCTCTGGACTGTTCGTGGTGGCCCCTCTAGCTGAGATTGAGGGCTCCTGTCCAGGCATGAGAAACCTGGCTGACTCAGACACAAGCTACCTGGATCTCTGTCATCACAACTTGCAGATTTCTCTTTGAACACATCAGTGGACTTGGAGTAAGCATTGATTTTGCTTATTCCAGAAGCTGGAAGAAGGAAGAAGAGTTTTCTCAGAAACTGAGTACTGAGGAGAGCGTTTTCAACCGGCTTCTTTGCTCTCTTTTAAACTCTGACACACCCATCTCCAGGTTCATCCCTCCCAGCCCAGACACAGCTAAATGTCTCTGCGGTGTCTGACCAAGCCTGGCTACTTTCACTGCTCCAAGCCACCGTTTCTTGCTCCTGCGAGGTAAGCAAGCGTCCCCCTGCCTCACTCACTCTGCTCCTGTTTCACTTACTTCTGCTCCAGATTTTCTCTACCTGCCCCGCGGAGCAGGCGTGTGAAAAACTTCACTCGAATCCCATATTCTCTGTTGAAATGCATTGTTTGTTTGCCATGGATGGAGTTCCTGCTACTGCCGTTATCCCGAGGATTACCTCTGCCATTCCTTGCTGGCATCCAATGTTCTTTTTTGGTTTGTTTGGCTTTTGTTTGTTTTCATTTGGAGGCAACACCCAGTATTTCTCAGGGCTTCCCTGTGGCTCTGTGCCCAGGAATCACTCCTGGTGGTGCTCAGGGGACCATGTGTGGTACTGGGATTCTGACTTGGGCTGGCTGCATGCAAGGCAAGGGCCTTACTTGTGGACTATCTCTCTGGTCATTTCAGCTTTGAATCACTAGGCCAATTGGCCAAGAATCTCTCAGAATAGTGCCAAGTCTCCTGAGCACTGCCAACAAAATCGAATAAATAATCACCTATTTCTTATTGGGTCATTTCTAAGGGCACAGAATTAAAATTGTGATGTGAGGGTTGAAGATGTGGTATTATTTAGACCCTGTGCTGCCCCCATGGAATTCAGGGACCCAAGCCTGTAGCTAGTAAGGCTCAGAGGAGCGGATGGTGCACCTAAACCCCTGACCTATTTTCTAGAAGGCTGGTGTTACCACAGCGGTAGGGCGTTTGCCTTGCACACAGCCAACATGGCCGACCTGAGTTCGATTCCTCCGCCCCTCTCGGAGAGCCCGGCAAGCTACCGAGAGTATCTCACCCGCACAGCAGAGCCTGGCAAGCTCCCCGTGACGTATTCGATATGCCAAACACAGTAACAACAAAGTCTCCAATGGAGACGTTACTGGGCCCGCTCGAGCAAATCGATGAACAACGGGAGGACGGTGATTTGTCTTAACTAGCACCAAGCCCCTATCTCTTAAATACCAAATATTTGGTTTGATATTTGAGAGGGTCCAGGACCCTCTCAAACGCTATTTATCCTGGAATGCTCTCCTTGTCCCCAAACTCCTTGGTGAAGCTTTACCCAAAATCCCATCAACAGTCCCACATTGACACTCACTTCACGCACCACTTATTGTATTGAGTGTATATTAGAAATGCTTCTTACTTTCTTCTTTATCTTGTCTTCCCTGCTAAACTATATGCCCCATGAAGGTCAGACCAGGCCAGTTCTGTCCACTGCTATTCCCCAACCCCAGTCTTCCATTCTTCATTCTTCATCAGCATCATGGGAACAGAGATCCCCATCACTGTGATCCCCACCACTGTGATCCCCATCATCATGGAGGAGAGGAGTGCTCCCCAGTGCCACCCAGGCTATGACAATGCCTCCCCCACTGGGAGTGGTGTATGAGTGGGATTCTTGTGACCCTGGGACATCCATGAGCCTGAGCTCCAAAATATGGCTTGACTCAGCCTTTTTTAAAAAATGAATCACAGTGAGATACACAGTTCATGATTGAGTATCAGTCATATGATGATCCAACACCTGTCCCTTCACCAGTGCACATTTTCTACTACCAGTGTCCCCAGTTTCCCTCCTGCCACCTTATCCCCCAGCCTGCTTCTACGGCAGACAATTTTCTTCTCTCTCTCTTTCTCTCTCTCTCTTATTTTCCTTTTAGCCACTGTGGTTTGCGATATTGTTACTGAAATCTCTTCCTCTCCTTTCAGCACTCCGTTCTTGTCTGAAGTGATGATTTCCAACTACCTGTGTCAGAGTGGTCCCTTCTCTGTCCTAACTTCAGCATTCTCTTTAGAGTCAAGCAAAGCTGGGTCAAGTCTGGCTCACACCTGCATTTTATTGGGGTGCTTAAGAGCTACTCTTGGCTCAGTGCTTGGGGATCACATCTGGTGGTGCTCAGGGGACCACGTGGTGCAGGCTATTGAATCTGGACCTCCTGCATGCAAAGCAAGTGCTCCAGCCCATTGTGCTCTCTCTCCTCCTGGCCTCTTTTTTCTTTCTTTTTTTGGGGGGCACAGCTGAAGCATGCCCAGCTATACTCAGGGCTTACTCCTGCCTCTATACTAGAGATCACTTCTGGTTGTATTCGGGGAAACGTAATATAATTGAATTGGGGTAGGCCACACTCAAGGCAGGTGTATTAACCCAGAACTACCCATCTGACCCCTTTCCCCTCTTTTCTTATCACCTGTTTACACTGGACCAAGGAAGTGCTTTTGGTCACTAAGTCTGTTTTCTCTTGTGCCAATGGGAATCAAAAGTGACCTGGTCATTCTGGAGGAAGAAGGGATGCTGGGACATGGTAGAGTGTTAAGCATGAAACCCTTTAAGTAACAGTACTTCAAACCACTACACTTACAATTTACAATGAAATTGGCTGTCACAGAGGCAGTCTGGGATAAGGGGACAGGGTGGGTAACTGAGGACATTGGTGGAAGGCAGTGGACACTGGTGAGGGGATTGGTACTGGAACACTGTATGTCTGAAACCCAACCATGAATAACTTTATAATTCATGGTTACTAAATAAATTAAAAAATACAAAAACAAACAAACAGAAAACAAAATCTCCCCCTCAGTTGAATGAGTAGACACGCATCACACAGGGTCTAGAGAAGTCTCATAAACCTCAATTCCAGGTCCCTGTGAGGACCCTTACAGTGACCCCGGGCTTGATTCCACAAACCTGAGCCCTGTTCCTATAAGCTCCTAAAGATCACTTCCAACTCCTCAGAGCCGAGCTGTGAATAATTAGATCCTCAAGAAGCCAAGGTTCAACCTAGAAGGCCCTGTCAAGAACACAGTGTAATAAACTTTCTCAAGGTGGATGAGAATTCGTAAGACTTACTTTCTTAGTAGCCCACCCTTCTCCCCAGCGGTTCCCTCCAGCCATGAATCTGTCCACCCCCACCTGGTCCTATTGTTCAAAAAAGTCCATGACTAGAGATACCCAAGCTCGGGGAAAATCCTCCATTTCTGCCCCATCTGAGCTGTTGTTCACTCATGGTGAGTTAAATGTTTGGGATATTCCCCACCCCCCACCCCCCACCACCTCGTCCCCCACATATATGTCAATGTAAAGCTTCAGAGTATAACCTTAGATACAGTAAAGATCTCGAAAAGATCTAGTTCAGGTGAGGAGAGATGCACCTTGAGATAAAATCACCCTGAAGGGGGATGAGTGTCCAACCCAATGACAAGTGGCCTAGAAGGAAAGAGAATAAATTGTCCCTGACTTGTAGAAGATGAAGCTCATCGCAGATGCAGAAAGAGAGACTAGAGGGAGGCGTGCACAGGTCAAGGAATGTGGGCAACTGCCTTAGGCAAAGGAGTGAGGTGGAGAATGGATCGTCCTGTTAAAACTTCCAGCAGGAACAAACTCCACCGATGTGTGGGCTTCAAGCATCCATTCTCTAGCATTTGAACCTGAATGTCTATCGGTTTACATCATCCTTAGCTCAGCTGGGGGCCATATAGTTCCCGGGGCGCCTCTAGTACATTCCATGTGGGCCACAGGTGAAAACTGTGCAAATGGGGGGCCATAGTATGAGACTGGGGGACAACCAGTAGGATGGAGGGGGGGTGGAACAGGAAGGAATTGAGCTGGGAAACGGATAACGGTGGGAAACAGCTGAGAAAGATGGCCACACCAGGCCAGGCTTATTGTAATTTGTGATAACTGCCCTAGGAGACTGCTCAAGTTCGCTCAGGCAATTTGGTTAGACTTCTGAGTCTCAGGCTTCTCTTCTGAGAAATGGGTGTCAGTGACCCCATTTGCATGGAGCTGAGAGGAAGCTGGTGTGCACCATGCCTGGGCTTCAGTGGATACACACTGAGGCGTAGTTGTGATTGATGGCTACTAATTAATACGGGTGTACGAGTTTCGTGGGCATTCCTTAGCAAGGGAAGAGTCTCCCGCGAGAGGCCCACCTGAGGTCACCCATCCGCCCACCTGCAGTTCCTAAATACTCCTTCGACTTCTTCATCCTCAGCAGGAACAATGCCAGAGAGTGTGCCGGAAAACACAGCGCTCGGTGATGAACGTCAAGAGCACGGGCTCCCTCTCCATCTCCTTCTCTGTCCCTCCCTCTGTCTCTCCTACTCCCCCTCTGGCCTCTTTTCCCCCAGCCCCTCTCCCTCTTGGTGTGTCCAGGGGAATGGCCAGCTTCCCAGGGCTTAACAGATTTGTAAAAAAGAACCCATCCAAGAGGAATTCACTTATTGGCGGAGGCCGAGGCGAGCCGAAACCCCATCAATTGAACACAGGTCTGCCCACGACTCGCCAGCCCAGGGCGGGCCCACAGTCATAACTTTCTCCTCGCCCCCTCCCCTCCCGCGCTGCCCTGGCCCTTGCCCAATGCGCTTCTATTTTCAGAAAGGCTCCCTTGACCCGTGGCTCCTTCAGCCCCAACCGAGGTGGCGCCGGCTGGAATCCAGGCGTGAAATTATGAAAGAATGAGGCTGCCGCCGCCTCCAGTGGTTGCCCTGGCCTCAGATGTGAAATTGCTGGTTTTTTTCTCTCTCCCCCTTGCACCGGCCTGTCTCACGCGGGGCGGAAAAGATTGTATTTATCACCTGTCAGGATCTGCCAGAACTGAGTTACGTGAGGCAGGACAGCATAAAATTATCATACACAAGCATGAAATTACAAAATCGCTCGGAACTGAACAACAAAATTATTTCATTTCGGAGGGAGGCCATTCCATTTTTTAGCTCTGACACCTTGACTGCCAAACTTTGAATTGAAATTGAGTGTGAGGGGCATGGAATAGAGACAGCAATAACAAGAAGTAGCATGTAAACTAGCCATGCGGACACACTACATTAATGGCCCCCGAAACCTCCCACCAGAGATGTAACTAAATAAATGTCACATGTCCCACTTGCTCTGGGGGCTCACACTGCTCGGAATGGCTTCGGCCAATGGGAGAGCCCAGGGCGACCTCTGAGGTGGGCTGCAGGGGCGGCGTCAGGTTGGCTACATCTCCACCACGGAGTGATACCTGATGCGAGTGTGACAACGTGGGTTGGGGCCACGCGAGTGAATGGTGGATCCCCTCCCTCTGTTCCTTCCTTCCTTCCTTCCTTCCTTCCTTCCTTCCTTCCTTCCTTCCTTCCTCCCTCCCTCCCTCCCTCCCTCCCTCCCTTCCTTCCTTCCTTCCTTCCTTCCTTCCTTCCTTCCTTCCCTCCTTCCTCTCTTCCTCCCTCCCTCCCTCCCTCCCTCCCTCCCTCCCTCCCTCCTTTTCTCCTTCCCTCCTTCCTTCCTTCTTTCCTTCCTTTCTTCCTTCCTTCTTTCCTTCCTCCCTTCTTTCCTTCCTCCCTTCTTTCCTTCCTCCCTTCTTTCCTTCCTCCCTTTCTCCCTCCTTTCCTCTCTTTCTCCCTCCCTCCCTCCCTCCCTCCCTCCCTCCCTCCCTTCCTTCCTTCCTTCCTTCCTTCCTTCCTTCCTTCCTTCCTTCCTTCCTCCCTTCCTTATTTCCCCCTTCTTTCCTTACTTTCATTCTTCCCTCTCTCCCTTTCCTCTCTCCTTCCCTCCCTCCATTCTACACTTTCTTTTTCCCTCCCTTCCTCCCTCCCTCCCTCCCTCCCTCCCTCCCTCCCTCCCTCCCTCCCTTTCTTCCTTTTTGGAGCACTACTCAGGAGTGATGCCCAGCTGTATGCTAGGGGGCCACGCAGACCCAGGCCTCTTGCATGCAGAACAAACCCTTGGGTCTATCTTACCTGCCAACCTCTGATTTTCTCTACCTCCCCGAGCCTCTGCCTCATCAACTGTAACAAGAACACACTCACAGGTCTTTGAGAGTGACAAAATATCTGGCATATGATAAGTTTCCTCTGCTTTTTCAAAGTTTTGGTGATATTTATGGCCCACACTGAAATCCCTGAGCTCATAAGTATTTAGTAAGCGTTTAAAAAAAAAAACACCATGAGAGCAATGTGTGCTTAGGCGTAGAAGAGAGCTAAACTGGATTGTGGATTATTCCTAGTTTCCTTCCCTCTTCTCTGTAGCCATTCTCTTTTCCATGTGACTTTTTTTGTTTGTTTGTTTTTGTTTTTTGGGTCACACCCAGCGATGCACAGGGGTTACTCCTGGCTCTGCACTGAGGAATTATTCCTGGCGGTGCTCAGGGGACCATATGGGATGCTGGGATTTGAACCCGGGTTGGCCGCATGCAAGGCAAATGCCCTACCTGCTGTGCTATTGCTCCAGCCCCTTCTTTAATTTTTTAAATTTGGGGGCCACACCCAGCAATACTCAGGGGTTATGCCTGGCTCTGCACTCAAATCACTCCTGGCTGACCTTGGAGGACCATATGAGATGCCGGGGATTGAACCCATGTCAGCTGCTTTCAAGGCAAATGCTCTCCCTTCCATCTGGCCCTAGGATTATAATCATAATAATCACTGCCTCCCGTTGTTCATCGATTTGCTCAAGCGGGCCCAGTAACGTCTCCATTGTGAGACCTCTTGTTACTGTGTTTGGCATATTGAATACTCTTGGTAGCTTGCCAGGCTCTCCAAGAGGGGCAGAGGAATTGAACCCGGCTCGGCCGGGCAATAATATATATATATATATATATATATATATATATATATATATAGGCTTTTTGGGTCACACCTGGCGATGCACAGGGATTACTCCTGGATCTACACTGAGGAATTATTCCTGGCAGTGCTCAGGGGACCATATGAGATGCTGGGATTTGAACCCGGGTTGGCCGCATGCAAGGCAAACACCCTACCCACTGTGCTTTCGCTCCAGCCCCCTCCATGTGACTTTAATGCCCAGCCTATGCCAGTGGAGTCAGTTTCTTACTCAGGTGCCTGGGGGGTTGGCCATGTGACTTATGTGACAGTGGTCTTAGGGCAGACATGATGCCCAAAGTGGACTGTGGGGATTGGCTGGCTTCTTGCTTGCCTGCTCTTTGTTTGAGAATAAATATATTCTGAATAAATGCTGTTCTAATGAGGCAGAAAGACAGAAGGAGCAACTCAGAATCAAACAACTCAGTCACCTTGAAGAGCTGTAAGGAAAGCAAAGGCTTGTGGGTTGCTGCAGAGATTTTAGTACTTGTTACACAGCAGAAGCGGCCTAATACAACAGCACAATTCAGATGATGGTAGACAAAGATTTGCCTGCGTGAGCTTTCTTCAGACTCGTGGCTTTCATACAGGACTCGGGGCTTCACTTTTTGGAGTGGGAGACTTCTGTGGATTATGTTCTGTCCAGTTTCTCCCTCTGCTCCTTCTCAAATACTGATGTTTCACCTTCAACAGAGGTACTGGTCTGGGTCTTTGAGTCTCTTCCCTTGCAGGCCCAATTCTCTCTTTTCACTAAGTTTTAAAAGAACTGACTTTATTATTCTGAGATGAAAGTCATGCATTTCATCTTCATCCACTTGGAATTTCAAAAAAATCAATGTAGTGTCTTAAGTGTAATATAAAGGAGGAATAAGATAATAGCATAATACCTATTTCCATATGTAAATTCTAGAGAACCCACTATTTTCCAGGAGATGTCCTGAAGTAGTCGATGCTTGTACCTACCGAGAATGAATAAGGTGAGATTCCAGACAAGTTTGCTGTTGGATATTGTCAACATGTTCCTCCCTTGCTGACATTTTGAAACCAGAGCTACATTCAGATATTCCTGTGCCTGGGTTTCCTGCCCCTCCAACTCCCCAGAGCAGGTTTGCTGCCAGTGTAGACCTGAACCCAGGTGTGTGGACGCTACAACTCCCATTCCAGGATCAACTTTGTGGTCAGCAATTGGGGATTTGCAAAATGGGAAATCACGTGATAGAATTTGGGAGAACACACAAACTAACACCCTCCCCCCCATACACGCACTCACACACGTGCGCGCACACTTACACATCAGCTACTTCCTAGGACAATCCCATGTATAGCAGATTTGGGCAAAAAGTAAATGGTAAAAAGGATTTTGCTATAATGAAGGATGGTTTGAGATTCCAGGCTCAGTTAATGACTGGGTAGGGGAGTTGTGGGGGCATCGGGGCCATTGCATGTATTGGCAACGCTGAGTTCATCCTTCCCCATCTCTAGAACTGACTGAGAACGTCCTTGGCATTGTCGTTGTAGGGGGCGAGTGATATCTTTTTTGTGGGGGATTGCCCTGTGCTGTTTAGACTCTTCAGTAGCTCTCTCGGTCTTGACATCTGGATGCCTCCCCCTTCAGTTGTGACAATCCCAAATCAGTCCCCCACATTGCCAAATGGCCGTTGGCAGTGCGAGATCCCAGAGTAACAGAACTCAGCTCATCACCCAATGGTCCTCCAACTCCCCTCAGGTAAAACGTGTCCAGGAAGTCCCCCTTGGTTTCATTGTGTCAGCTGATCCCAGTCATTGCACACCTCTCACGTGGCATGTGTCATGGATTCATGTGACTGCTCCTGAGACTGATGGGTTTCCAGGACGGAGGCCCCAAACCTGGCATTTCTCATCCTCATGTCCCCACTCTGAGCTCCTCAGCCCACCTTTCTATTGAACCTCAGGCTTGCACTGGGATTTGTCCAGTTATCTCCTGGTCAAGGAGTTTTTCTAGCGCTCTCTCTCTCTCTCTCTCTCTCTCTCTCTCTCTCTCTCTCTCTCTCTCTCTCAAACCAAAGAACTGTAATTGACAAAATCATGGATAGTTGCATTTTCAACACCAGTCCCACCACTAATGTCAACTTCCCTCCACCAGTGTTGCCAGTGTTGTCTCCCCATCCCAATCCCCACCTCATCCCCGCCTGTCAACTTGACAGGCACGTGACAAAGTTTCAGTGGTTGCAACTTAGGTCTCATGCCTTCAGTTTTGTTGAGTCTGTGTTTTGGATATATGGCTGTACCCCTCACTCGTATCATCAGTAGAAGCTGAGCCCCTGATGTCTGTTCACCCATTACTTCTCGTAGTTTTCTTTTCCCCTTGATTTCCTTCTGTCTCCGTCTGTCTCCTCTCTAAACACTGGGGCCAAAGATAATCTAGCATCCCCTTTGACCACCTTTTCTCAGGTAGTATTCTATATTCCACAGAAAAATGAGATCATCCTGTGTTTTCCTTTCTTCTGGCCGACTTCACTCAACACATCTTCCAGTTCCAACCACGTTGTGGCAAATTGCATGATTTCATTGTTCTTTGCAGTGACATAGTATTTCATTGTGTATATATAACAACACATCTTCATAATCCATTCATTCATCTGTCTTTGGGCACCTAGGTTGATTCCATGTCTTAGTTATTACACTGAGTGCAGCAATGAATAATGGTGTGCACACGACCTTTTGAGAAAGTGCCTTTACTTCCTGGGGGTAGACGCCCCAGAGTGGGAATTGCTGGGTCATTTGGAAGTTCAATTCCAAGTTTACTGAGAAACTCTTCATACTGTTTCTCACAGGGGTTGAACCAGACAACGTTCCCACCATCAGTGAATGAGAGTTCCTTTACTCCTGCCAACACAGATTGTTCCTACTGTTTTTGATATGTTCTAGGGCCTCCTTCTACTCAATCTACTCTCCACCTTGTAGCAACAGAAATTATATTCAACGATAACTTTGGAAATTTGATTCTCTCTGTCTTCTTAGAGGTCTACCCTGCTTGTAGCAGGAGAGACTGCAAACAGACCGAAGTCGACACCCATCCCAGGACGATGGGAGCTGTCTGGCCACACCCCTACTTTTGTATACCCAGGGACACGGGGAATGGGACTAGGAGATAAGGAGAAGTCAAACATCAGAGTTGTATGGCCTTGGGCTCAGATGACCCTTGTGCGACCATGTCCCTCAAGGCAAGATCTTCTGGGGGGGTCCCCTGAAAATGCCTTAAGAGAAAGAAAAAGCAGGTGGGACTCAGATTATTTTGAGATGCAGTCAGAGTAGGTGGGGTTGGGATGGGGAGGAAGGGTGCAGAATTTCACTGAGATTCCAGGAAGCCAGTCTTTCCTCTGCTGGGTGATGAATTACAATACCTAAAATATTCCCATTTCACAGACAGTAGCACTGAGACTCACGGGGAGAGAGAGAGCTGAACGCCCAAGATCCCTGGGATGGGTCAGAGCTGAGATCCAGCTCCTTGTGTGATGACCGTAGGAGGCTCCCTACGGCTTCCTGGGGCCTGTGATGGCCACCCCACCTCTTGATCCTCCACTCCACAGCAGATGAATTTTTATGAACCCATCTGATCAACTGAATCAATTTCCACTACTCCTCAGACTCACTCAAGTGCATGGTCCAAAGCACCAAGGAACTCGTCCCTGTTCGTCATTCCAGCCCTTCTCTCCACCTTTCCCCGACTTCAGTCTCTGAGCTTCAGACTCATAAGGCATCACTTGGAACCACAGTCCTTCCACTGGGCCTGTGTGCATGCTGCCCACTTGGCCTACTTCAGCTGCTTTTCACCTCCTGCTCTGCAGGACCTCAGATCAACCATTGCTTCTTCTTCCAAGAGTCTCCCATGGACACGGCCCTCATCTGAGCTGGGCCATTTGTCCCACCCTCTCCTACGCCATCACTCTTCTCAGTCTAGTTCCTCCCCACTGGACTATCAGCCCCAAGGAGGCGACAACTTGGCTTGCTTTATCTCCCATGAGCCCCATCTATTAACTCAGTACCAAGCACATAGTAGGCACTCACTAAATGCTTGATGAATGAATGAAGGAGTGAACGAGTGACGTTTGCCTTAGAGGCCTGGGCTCAATCATCCCATTTGTTTGTGGCTGACGTTTTCCTGAGGGTCTCGCCCCTCCCCACACCACTTGGCAGGGGTCAGGAGAGGCCTTCAGGGACTCTGGTGTCCCAGAGCTCCTGGACAATGACTGTCAGCTCCCGGGTGCCCCAGGCGGCCAGCTCGCAGGCGGGCGGGGAGAGGGAGCAGCCAGGCAGCGAGGCTCATTCCGCAGAGCTCTAACAGCTACAGGTACCGGTCACAGGCCATTGCCCCCAGCCTTCGCCACGTAAATCCTCCACTAACGATTTGTATAAACTTCTGTTACACGTGTTATTTATCACTGCAAATAACTTCCCGGTGGGTAGGGCCCTGTGCTTCCTGGTTCAGGCCCGTGCCTCAGAGGCAGGGGCTGATGGGGGAGGGCCCGGCGGTCAGGCTGCCCCGGGGAGGGTGGGCTCTGGCCTCCTGCTCCCACTGAGCAGCTGTGTGTCCTTGAGGAAGACTCTGCTCCTCTCTGGGCCTCGGTTTCCTCATGTGTTCAGTGGGGATCACGGTAGTGCCCCCTGTGGGGGTGGGGTGGGGATGAAGAATGCGTGTATGCTGAGAAAGCTCTCACAGGCGCTGAACCCAGTAAATGCCCATGAAAGTCTAGCTGTGATCCTTCTCGTTGTGGCCCTTATCATCACTGCCCCCCTTCCCACCTGGGGTTTTAAGCGTCCCCTATTCCAGTCCATAAGCCTCTTAGCATGAGGGGTCAGGAAGACTGTCTCTCACTACCAAATCCCCAGCACATGTCCTGGCACATAGTATGTGCTCAACTATTACCTTTTAGGGAGTTCTCAGAGGTGCTCAGGAGTCTAGGGGCCGTTCCCAAGAGTCTACTCAGGCCTGGGAGAGTGGGCCTGTTGGTGGTGTTTCTTGGGTTCAGCAATGAGATGCTGCTGTGACTGCAGAGTACTGGGGGTCTCTGGGGCGACCTGGTGAAATTCAAGGGCTACCAGGACTCTGAGTCAGAAAGAGAGGGACAGACTTAGAAGTACTGCACTCATTTGTGGAGTATACAACTGTCCTCCCGTTGTTCATCGATTTGCTTGAGCAGGCCCAGTAACGTCTCCATTGGAGACTTTATTATTACTGTGTTTGGCATATCGAATACGTCACGGGGAGCTTGCCAGGCTCTGCCGTGCGGGCGAGATACTCTCGGTAGCTTGCCGGGCTCTCCGAGAGGGGTGGAGGAATCGAACTCGGGTCGGCCATGTTGGCTGCATGCAAGGCAAACGCCCTACTGCTGTGCTATCACTCCAGCCCTTGTGGAGTATAAAACAACATAACATGAAGCTGACACCTAAGGTTAGTGGATACATGGGATAGGAAGATTGCTCCATAGCTGGAAGCCTGCCTCATGAGTGGATGGGAGAAGGCAGCTGGAATAGAGAAGGGATCACTAAGAAAATGATGGCTGGAGGAATCGGTCGGGATGGGAGATGTATGCTGAAAGTAGATAATGGACCAAACATGATGACCTCTCAGTGTCTGTATTGCAAACCATAGTGCCCAAAAGCAGAGAGGGAGTATGGGGAATATTTTCTGCGATGGAGGTGGGGGAGGGTGGGAAAGGGGGGTATACCTGGGATATTGGTGGTGGGGAATGTGCACTGGTGGAGGGATGGGCGTTTGATCATTGTGTGATTGTAACCTAAACATGAAAGCTTGTAACTTTCTCATGGTTATTCAATAAAATTTAAAAAAAAGAGCTACCAGGACTCCCTCAGCAGTGCTCAGGGCCCTGCCCTCAAAGTCGAGACCTTGTGCCACCTGCCAGTCCCAAGCTCCAGCCCCTTGGACTCTCTCCTGGGGCTCTTGTTCTTTCCAATTGACGTGATGAGACAGATTTGGACCTTCAGTTGGGTGCACAGCAGGGACCAGACCCGCCTGTCCACACGCCTCGCTCAGAGATGGTGACCGGTGCCTGTCCAGGTGAGCAGCCTGGGGCTGCCACCTCCCCTCTAAGCCCCCACCCTCTCAGTTCTAAAGGGAGGGCTGGTTCTGCAGGTGCCTGTGTGACAGTGTTGGTGGGGCGTGTGACTGAGCAGGGGGTAGGAGGGTCAGTGCACCTGGGGCAGTCTCAGGACTGGGTGGTTCATCCCACCCCGCTGGGGCTCAAGGGCTGCCGGTCCAGGAACTGGGGACACAGCAGGGGGCAGGGGGCTGAAACCTGCTGGCAGAAGCGCTCACCCCAGAGAGGGAAAGCAGGAACCACAACCAGTCAACGCTGCGGAGGCCTGGAGGGAGCCCACCCAGTAAGCAGAGCCAAGCCAGGGCTGCAGAGAGCGTCCAGGGCTTTCGGCATTGCTTCGTGTGTATCCAGTTCTGGCTGCATCTATGGTTCTGACAGGGAGTAGACTCCCGAGCACTGCTGGGTATGGTCGTACTTCCCAAGCCCCATCGAAAGGAAAGAGCCAGGGAGGGATAGGAAGGGAGAGAGTGGGGGCTTCCCCCTTTTCACTGGTGCTCGAGTGAGCAAGATGCCAGCAGATGGGCAGGAGGAGAGACTATGCCTGGAGGAAGTGCATGCATGGCAGACCGGCATGTGCAAAGGCCCGGGGCAAGTGTACCAGAAACAGCAAGAGAGGAATGCGAGGGAAAGATGAGGCCAGTGAGCTGACTTGGATCCTAGGCTGTCAGGAGGAGTTCATTGTCCTGTGTGAGCCGTGGGGCAGGGGGTGTGTAGGGGAGTAGCCATATCAGAGTTGTGCTTTGAAAAGCCTGGCATGAACCCTGGAGGAGACGTCCCCAAAGTTGATTTCCCTTTGCACCAAAGAAGAAGATAAAAGCGCTCAGCTGCCCCTGGAAATCTACCACCTTGAAGTGGATCAACCAAAAGCACCCCCCATGCTACTCCTGCCCCCCCCTGGACCGTGGAGTCACTTGTTTGGGGCAAATGTGGTACTGGAGGGCGGGTCAGTGGCTGAAGCCGGAGAGCGGTCAAGAGGCCACTGCAGTGTCCAGTGAGGCCGGGGAAGCCCTCTGGGAAGTGTCTCCACAGGCTGCCAGGCGAGGGAAAGCGAGGAAGCCCCCTTCCCCGACCCCGGGCACAGGTGCTCAGCGGGGACCTCAGCTGGACCTGGGGACCCATTCCTGGTCGCGGGCTGCTCTGCCCAGCCTCGGGCTCAGCTTCCCTCCGCGTCTCTCCCTTCCTCCCGCCGGGCCTGCTGCTCTGTGGCACCTGCCTCTAGCGGGCCCCAGAGGCCTGGCACCTGCTTGCCATAGGCGGCTGGTCTGGGCTTTGCACCAGCCCCGGGCAGTCAGGGTGCTCGGTCACAGACGGGGGGGTTGTGATGGGAATGTGTGTCCCCCCCCCCAGGACAGAACTGGCACCACTCTGTCGCTGTGTGTGTGCATGCATGCATGTGTGTATGTGTGTGAGCACATGCATGTGTTATATGTCCGTGCATGCGTGTATGTATGTGTATGCATGTTCATGTGTGTATGCGTGTGCATGCATACTGTTTGTGTGCACATGCATGCACGTGTGTGCGTGCACGTGTGCACACATATGCATGCATATGTGTGCATGAAGGCATGCATGTGTGTGTGCATGCCTGCATGTGTGTCTGTGTAGCCGGAAGTGAGCCCGAGAGGGGGGGGTGGGTAAGCTTCCTACCAGGCTCTAAGGGTGTGGGGCTTCCCTCTCCTGTCTGGCTTCTGGGGGTCACTGGCGCTCGTCGAGGGGTCCCGACTTGGATTCGTGTCACTCTGACCTCTGCCATCAACCCTGTGTGTGACGCTGCCACCAAACGCCCCTCTCCTTATAGGGACTCCTTACCCACATGGCCTCACTGCCACACACGGCATCTGCCACGGTCCTCGTTCCACAGAAGGTCACACCCACTGCCCCCAGGGTTGGTCTCTGAGAGCTCTTTTGGGGGGACCTGGGGCAATTTGGTCCATGCCATCTTCCAACCCCCCTCTCTGCTGCCTGCCTGTCCCACCGGCCCCTCCCTGCAAGCAGCCATCTTCCTAAACAGTCTGGGGGGCTGCCAACCAGGGCCCTCCCAGGGGTCCCCAACAGGCCCTGGTGCTGGGACTGGGGTGGGAGATTCTGCCACGCTCATCCCGGCAGCTCCCCTGTCAGAGAGCCTATCACCCTGCACAGACACCCAGGGACTGTCCCTGTCTGGCTGGTATGCAGTAAGAGGCAGGACAAGACCGGCTCATGGGTGGGGGTGGGGGGCTGGTGACACCCCCTAAGCTTTCTGCTTCAACAGGGCTAGGGAGGGACCCAGGAAGCTGCTTTGGATGCAGGTTTCCAGGTGGTGCTGGCAGACACTCCACAGCCCCATTTCATTAGGCTCAGGCTCACTCACCTCTGTGGGAGGGACAGTAATGCCCCCTTCCCTCTCTGAGGGGGTCCCACCTCTATGATAAGGAGCTCCAACAGACCAGCTGAGAAGCACCTTCCCCTAGCAAATGGGAGGCTGGCTGGTCTGTATGTCCACGTCCTGCCCTGGCAAGTGACAGAGCCCTCCCGTGAGGGCGCTTAGGATGGTGTTGAAGCCCTCCCCCCGAAAAATCTCTGGAACTTTCTGCCTGGGGATAGGGGTCTCCTTCCTCCCTCTTTGATTCTAAGCCTGCATCTTCCCAGTGGCCCATTAAGTGTTGCAAATAGTTCCATTTCGCTGACGAGAAAAGTGGAGTTTGGAGGGATGGAGGCCTGGGTACTTCAGGCCTGAGCATGGAGTCTGTGGTTGGGTGGGGGGTATGGCCTGGGTTGGGGGCAATGTCCCGGGGACATCAGGGCTTGTGGGTGAGGCAGCCAGACTGGCTGAAGCTTGATGGAGTGGGGGCAGGGGTGCCAGAATGAGGGCTGGGTTGGGGGTCCCTCCAGGAGGGGTGCGGGTTGCGAGGGCTCCCGCCTGCCCACTCCCCACACATCTGCCGGCCCTCCCTCCTGGGGACGCCCGTTGGGTGCCAACACGGTGTAAGCATCACTCCCCAGTGACACCTCATTTGCCGCTCTCCTTGCCCTGGAACACAGGTCCCTCCTAAAGTCCTTAGGCCAGGAAACCCGGTGGGCGACTGAGCCATTTCTGCTGCCCCAGAAATTTGTCGCTTATTTTGGCTTTGGTGGCCACACTCCTTGGAGCTCAGGACTTACTCCTGGCTCTGTGCTCAGGGAACTCTCCCCCTGGTGCTCAGGGGACTCTGTGTGGTGTCGGGGATGGAACTGGCCTGAGCATGTGTGGAGCAAACACCAGGACCCTCTGTACTCTCTCCAGCCCCCTCCTTTTTCTAAGCTTGAGGCCCCTCCCTTGTGACATTCCAGCCCGTTAGCTGCCCTTTGCAGAGGGTTTTAGCAGGAGGCTGGATGGCCCTTTCCACAAACACTGGCCAGGTACCCGCCACAGGCTTGTGTGAGCTGTGCCAACATCACCCCCCTCCGTGGTTATGACTTACGGGTTGTGGAATTGCGGGGGCGGGGGAAGAAAAAAGAGCGTTCCTTTTTCTACTTCTCCAAGAAAGCGACCGTTAGCATTTTGCAGCATGAGCCTTCAGGATGGCTTCCCCATAAAATTTATCCTTCTACATATAAATGGACATTTAAATGGTGTATATCTTTAAAATAGAGGATCGTGGCAACCAGAGTACCCCATGCTCTGCTTTTTACACTTAATTTTTTTTTTCCCACTTAAGATGGATGGTGAGCACGGTGCCACATCCCTACGGTATTTGCAGTATCACTCGCAAAAAGACCTAGGAAGGAAGGAGCTTTTCCCTTGGGACTCAACTATCCTAGAGCCAATTAGGTGGGGGCTGAAGAAGAACGATGAGGCTGGGTGGGCTGCGGGGTGAGGAGAGTGACTCATAGGTGGTTGCCTTCTCTTTTACTTAATTTTGGTATTTTACTTAGTTTGGGAGGGCTTCAGCAGTGCTCAAAGACCATATATGGTGTCAGGGATCAAACTGGGGTTGGCTGCACGCAAGGCTAGCCCCTATAGTATCTTTCTGGTTCCGGTGGATTTTTTTTAAATGGGTGGTGGGGTGCAAAAATCCACCAGTTACTCCAGAACCACCACCCTGCACATACACGCACGCATGCACACACACACACAATGCGTGTGCATATACACATGCACACACTTCCTTGATTCCCAGTCACCCCCCCCCACCCCCCATATCTAGCAATTGGCCAGATATCTGAGAAGCAGGTTAAAGATGGGCTCCAAGGTTCTGACCAACTGTCCACTCTGTCCACGGGACCCTCTACACTCAGAGAGATTCATGTGGAGGAGGACCAGTGTGAATTGAGGCCAGCTCAGGAATCTACTCTGGGATACTTCAAGTGGAACGCTGGTGCTTCTGAGGTGAGGATGTATCATCTCTACATTAGCACGTCAGAAATTCAAGCATGGCGAGAAACCCAAGCCAGACAAGTAGCAGGAAGAACAAATTGCTGGGACTCCGGATCCAGGAGGGAAGGCGAGGAAGGACGGGGCTACCCAAAGCCCTAAGGCAAGCAGTTGCCTCTCTGAGGGCACCAGGGAGAAGTAGATGTCCCTCAAGGATTGTACCATGCAGAAGCCACTTCACTCCGCCCCCCTCCACACAGACGGATAGTAGTCTCCCCATCCCACCCCATCCCCAAACTAGACTTCACCACCTGCCTGCCCAACCTGGGGTCTGGTACTTCCAGGCTGTGTGGCCTTACACAAGTGGCTTTACCTCTCGGAGTCTCGGTGGTACTTTACATACTGTGGGGCCAGCAACGGTCCCCTCACAGGGTAATAATGTGAGTCACGTAGACAAAATAGCTTAGGGGTAGGAGAGGCTCAAAATTAGATATGAGAGCACCAATCCCTCAGAGATCATGCCATTTATTTTTGTTCCAAATGACCTGGGTGAGTGAGTTAGCTAACCTTCCTGGGCTCCTCTTCTCTGGGAAATGGAGGTGATAGAGTCTACCTAGAAGAATTGCATATGGGATGAGGGAAATCATGACTCAGGCCAGAAACTAAGCCACACACCAGGCAGGCAGGTGACGCTCAACACTAGATCTCTATATTGTGGTCTTGTCATTACTCCCCTGCCCTTTGGAAGCAAGGACGACTGGATACCCTTTTAGCTATCCTCAACCTTCACCGGGGACCTGTCCTTCCAGGTCCAGGGAACTACAGTCTATTGAGCACCTAACGAGTAAGTGGCAGGATCAAGGCACGTTCACATCCGGTATTTAGTGGAATTCTTCTAAAACTCCTCCGATGTAGTGAGTCCTTCCTATCACTGCATATGGGGAGTGAAGGGTCCAGAGAGGTGACAATACATGTTTAGAGTCATGGATTTATATTTTTTAAAACATTGAGTATTTGACACAGGCTTCAAAACCTACCACATTCCTCTTTTTCCCCAGCCCTACTGTCATCTGATTTCCAATGGTCTCCATCAAGCATTTCCCTAAACAACTACTCCTCAACTTGATCCCAGGGGCTACTGTCTCCATCTCTGGTTGGTGCCTCCACAGCGGACAATGGTTTATTCATTTTACCTCCATGTATCACGTTGTTGTTGACCATTTACTTTAAGAGCTACCGTTTCATTTACTCAGTTCCACAATGGGCATGAGATAGGAGGGATGTCTCATGATATTTCTCTAGCTTGCTGTATGCCATAGCATGCTACTTCATCTGTTATGTCATGTGACCCACAGTCTAGCTTTTTGATATTAGGATTATTATTGTCCCCATTTTACAGATGAGGTAATACCAACTCTCAGAGGAGAAATGTTTACTTTTGGCTTTAAAAATTTTGTGATACAATAGAGTACTATTGTACTAACCCTAACCCTAACCCTAACCCAAATATTTGGTGCACCAAATAAAGGGTGTTTGGAGGATCCTCCCAGGATGGGAGATGCATGTTGAACGTAGAGTATGGACCGGACATGATTGCCACCCATTGCCTATTTTGCAGACCACAACACCCAAAAGGAGAGAGAGAACAAAGGGGAATGCCCTGCCACAGAGGCAGGGTGAGACGGGGAGGATGTGGGTGGGAGGGATACTGGGATCCATGGTGGTGGGAAATGGGCACTGGTGGAGGGATGGGTACTCGATCATTGTATAACTGAAACCCAAGCACAAAAATTTGTAAGTCTACAACTGTACCTCATGGTGTCTCACTAATAAAAATTAATAAAAAATTTTGTGATAAAGAAAAGACACTAATTGATGTTTTTGAGTTTGATTTGGGAATCCTTGCAATGGTCCAAAAATTTGTTGTACGTATCGATCTATACAACTTTTCATCCACATATTTAACCATCTCTTCACCTACCCAACAGTACTTCTGTCCACCTGTCTACCCATTTATCTATCCACCCAACCACCAAATCACACATCCATCCTTCCACCTACCCACCACTTACCTACTCACCCACCCACACATTTCTCCATTCATCATCCACTCACTCACCCACCCACCTATCCATCCATCTACTCATCTGTCCATCCACCTACCCACCTACTCATCCATCCACATACCCATTCATCATCCACTCACCCACCTACCCATTCAACCATCCATTAATACAACCATCCACCCACCCATCCATCCATTATTCACCAACTCACCCACCCACACATCCATCATGCATGAATGCATGCATGCATGCATCCATCCGTCCATCCATCCATCCATCCATCCATCCATCCATCCATCCATTGTGAAGGTGGCACTGTAAGGTGAATAAAACTTACTTCATGTTTCAAAGTGTCGCACACTACATTGGTGCTCTCCAGTATATGTTAACACATTCCGAGTTAAATCTAAATGTAAAGTAACTGCAGTTCAGTACACTGAAGTTCTCCAGTTACACCCGCCACATTTCAAGTACTCCACGTGAAACAAGTAGTTCTTGTACTAGATCTGGAGATGCAGACATCCCAGTACTGTCCTCAGCTGTGGCTCTGAGTGCAGAAGAGGGGGGAATGGAAGCAGAAGGGAGGTGATGAAAAGAGCGGTGGAAGGCGCTGCAACCCAGCCCACCCTACACACGAGACTCACAACCAGTCCCTCATCGGTGAGAACCTTTTCCTCTACAAAATCCATCTCTGCCCATTTCCTGTGTGCACACCTGGCCAAGTGGGAATTTGAATCCGGTTATACAGCTGAGGAAATTGAGGTTCAGAATGGCAAACAGACTTAAGAGATAGGAGATCTGAAGCCTTTCTTCCTGCCTTTCTTTGGAGTTTAGAGAAGGGAGGTGTCAGGAGGCAGGATCCCCTTGTCCTTGACTAGGAAACATAATCTCCTCTTACATCCTGTCAGTGTTTTTCCAAGTTCTCACTCTGGAGAGTCAGGTCAAGCCACCTCCCTGCTTCTGGACAGTGTCTTTGTGGTCCCTGACTTACACCAGCCCAAAGAAACTAGGCTTTCCCAGTCTTCTCCCTGCCTAGGGTCTTTTGTGACTCTGTTTTCCTTTTAGGATAAAGCTCAAACTACGCAGGGCCAGAGAGGTGGTAACAGTGAGTAAGGCATTTGCCAGGCATGCGGCTGACTCAGGTTCGATTCCTGGCATTCCATATGGTCCCCTGAACAGCACCAGGGGTAATTCCTGAGAGCAAATCCTGGAGTGACCCCTGAGCATCACCGGGTGTGATCCAGCTGCCACCCCCAACACACACACACGCATACACACACATACGCACACAAACAAAAGTTTAAACTACACAACAGCGGTTGGCGAGTCTTCCAGGATTGAAGCTCTCTGTCTGTTGGGCTCCCCTGTGCTACCTCCCTCTTCCTGTCCACTCTGACCAGCGCTTCAGAGTGGTTTCTCCATAGAGTGACCACATAGGGGCCCCACCCAGAGAGTTGCAGGCAGGGACCTGCTGTTCCTCAGCCTGGCAGTGCAGAACGGAAGGGCCAATACCCAGGGCAGGTGCTGTGCCACTTCAGCAGGGCTGGGGCCACCAAGCTCTTACCTGCAGGAGCTCTGACGTCATCAGGATCACTCCTGACTGTGTCTGGGAAACCATGTGGTACCTGGGGTTGAACTTGGCCTTGCACTTGCCATGCATGTGCTCCACCCCATTTAAGTCATAGCCTTGACACTCCCAAATGTATAGAAACGTGTTTAGACACCCATGTGGGGATGGAGAGAGAGAGAGGAGAGTGAGAGAGAGAGAGAAAGGGAGGGAGAGAGGAAGAGAGAAAGGGAGAGAGAGGGAGGGAA